>NW_019230509.1:0-65728 GCF_002742605.1 Olea europaea var. sylvestris
TGGAACCCCTGGATTGTCAGCGATCGAAGAACTAAGTGTGACTTTTGCATAAGGTGTCCGTTTTGGGCCCATAAGTACATTTCGAAAATATAGCGATCCTTTTGGATTGAGCCCACACTTTTCATCGTATCATATGAGTGATTTCCATAGTTTGTGGAAGAACAAGCACTTGCTTATTTGTAATGCTTGGATTGTCCACGATCGAATAACTGAGTGTGACTTTTGCATACGCTATCCGTTTTGGGCTCATAAGTACTTTTCAGAAATGTAGCGATCCTTTTGGATTGAACCCGCCCTTTTCCTCACGTCCTATGAGTGATTTTGGCCGTTTGTGGATGAAGAAGCACTTGCTTATTTGCAATGCTTGGATTGTCGGCGATCGAAGAATTGAGTGTGACTTTTGCATACGATGTCCGTTTTAGGCCCTTATGTACTTTTCAAAAAATGTAGCGATCCTTTTGGATTGAACCCACCCTTTTCCTCATGTCGTATGAGTGATTTTGGCCATTTGTGGAGGAACAAGCACTTGATTATTTGGAATGCTTGGATTGTCGACGATCGAAGAACTGAGTGTGACTTTTGCATACGAAGTTCGTTTTTGGCCCATAAGTACTTTTTGGAAATGTGGCGACCCTTTTGAATTGAACTCATCGCTTCACCGTGACGCATGATGTATTCTGCCCATTTGTGGGAGAAATAGCACTTGCTTATTTGGAATGCTTGGGTTGTCGGCGATCGAAGAACTGAGTGTGACTTTTGCATACGGTGTCCGTTTTGGGCCCATAAGTACTTTTTGAAAATGTAGCAATATTTTGGATTCAACCCACCCTTTTCCTCATGTCGTATGAGTGATTTCTGCCATTTGTAGAAGAACAAGCACTTGTTTATTTGGAATACTTGGATCGTCGCCGATTGAAGAACTGAGTGTGACTATTGCATACTGTGTCCGTTTTGGGCCCATACGTACTTTTTAGAAATGTGGCGACCCTTTTGAATTGAACCCGCCCTCTTCCTCGCGATGTATGAGGGATTCTAGCCATTTGTGGAAGAACAAGCACTTGCTTATTTGGAACACTTAGATTGTCGACGATCGAAGAACAGAGCGTAACTTTTGCATACGGTGTCCGTTTTGGGCCCATAAGTACTTTTTGGAAATGTAGCGACCCTTTTGGATTGAACCCAGCCTTTTCCTCACGTTGTATGCATGATTTTCTTTGTTTGTCAAAGAACAAGCACTTGCTTATTTGGAATGCTTGGATTGTCGGCGATCGAAGAACTGAGTGTGACTTTTGCATACGGTGTTCGTTTTGGGCCCATAAGTAATTTTTTGAAATGTTGCGATCCTTTTGGATTGAACCCAACCTTTTCCTCACATTTTATGCGTGACTTTCATCGTTTGTGGAAGAACAAGCACTTGCGTATTTGGAATGTTTGGATTCTCGGCGATCGAAGAACTGAGTGTGACTTTTGCATACGGTGTTTGTTTTGGGCCCATAAATAATTTTTGGAAATGTTGTGATCCTTTTGGATCGAACCCCCCCTTTTCCTCATGTCGTATGAGTGATTTCGGCCATTTTTGGAAGAACAAGCACTTGCTTGTTTCGAATGCTTGGATTGTCGGCGATCGAAGAACTGAGTGTGACTTTCGCATACTGTGTCCGTTTTGGGCCCATAAGTAATTTTTGGTAATGTAGCGATCCTTTTGGATTGAACCCACCTTTTTCCATACATTGTATGAGGGATTTTAGCCATTTTTGGAAGAACACGCACTTCCTTATTTGGAACCCCTGGATTGTCAGCGATCGAAGAACTAAGTGTGACTTTTGCATAAGGTGTCCGTTTTGGGCCCATAAGTACATTTCAAAAATATTGCGATCCTTTTGGATTGAGCCCACACTTTTCCTCGTATCATATGAGTGATTTCCATAGTTTGTGGAAGAACAAGCACTTGCTTATTTGTAATGCTTGGATTGTCCACGATCGAATAACTGAGTGTGACTTTTGCATACGCTATCCGTTTTGGGCTCATAAGTACTTTTCAGAAATGTAGCGATCCTTTTGGATTGAACCCGCCCTTTTCCTCACGTCCTATGAGTGATTTTGGCCGTTTGTGGATGAAGAAGCACTTGCTTATTTGCAATGCTTGGATTGTCGGCGATCGAAGAATTGAGTGTGACTTTTGCATACGATGTCCGTTTTAGGCCCTTATGTACTTTTCAAAAAATGTAGCGATCCTTTTGGATTGAACCCACCCTTTTCCTCATGTCGTATGAGTGATTTTGGCCATTTGTGGAGGAACAAGCACTTGATTATTTGGAATGCTTGGATTGTCGACGATCGAAGAACTGAGTGTGACTTTTGCATACGATGTCCATTTTGGGCCCATAAGTACTTTTCAGAAATGTAGCGATCCTTTTGGATTGTACCCACCTTTTTCCTTACATTGTATGAGGGATTTTTTCCATTTGTGAAAGAACACGCACTTGCTTATTTGGAACCCCTGGATTGTCGGCGATCGAAGAACTGAGTGTGACTTTTGCATAAGGTGTCCGTTTTGGGCGCATAAGTACTTTTCAGAAATGTAGCGATCCTTTTGGATTGAACCCGCCTTTTTCCTCATGTCGTATGAGTGATTTTGGCCATTTGTGGATGAATAAGCACTTGTTTATTTGGAATGCTTGGATTGTCGGCGATCGAAAAACTGAGTGCGACTTTTGCATACGATGTCCGTTTTGGGCCCTTAAGTACTTTTCAAAAATGTAGCAATCCTTTTGGACTGAACCCACCCTTTTCCTCATGTCGTATGAGTGATTTTGGCCATTTATGGAAGAACAAGCATTTGATTATTTGTAATGCTTGGATTGTCGGCGATCGAAGAACTAAGTGTGACTTTTGCATACAGTGTTCGTTTTTGGCCCATAAGTATTTTTTGGAAATGTGGCGATCCTTTTGGATTGAACCCACCATTTTTCTTACTTTACATGAGTGATTTTGGCATTTTGTGGATGAACAAGCACTTGCTTATTTGGAATGCTTGGATTGTCGGTGATTGAAGAACTGAGAGTGACTTTTGCATACGATGTTCGTTTTAGGCCCATAAGTACCTTTTGGAAATGTAGCGATCCTTTTGGATTGAACCCACCCTTTTCCTTGTGTCGTATGAGTGATTTCAGCCATTTTTGGATCAACAAGCACTTGCTTATTTGGAAAGCTTGGATTGTCAGCGATCGAAGAACCGAGTGTGAGTATTGCATACTGTGTCCGTTTTTGGCCCATAAGTACTTTTTGGAAATGTGGTGACCCCTTTTGAAATGAACTCACCGCTTCGCTGTGATGTATGATGTATTTTGGCCATTTGTGGGAGAACAAGCAGTTGGTTATTTGGAGCCCTCTGATTGTTGACGATCGAAGAACTGAGTGTGACTTTTACATACGGTGTCCGTTTTGGGCCCATAAGTACTTTTCGAAAATGCAGCGATCCTTTTGGATTGAACCTACCCTTTTCCTTGTGACATATGAGAAATTTCGGCCATTTGTGGAAGAACAAGCACTTGCTCATTTGGAACACTTAGAACGTCAGCGATCGAAGAACAAAGTTTGAATTTTGGATACGATGTTCGTTTTGGGCCCATAAGTACTTTTTGGAAATGTAGCGACCCTTTTGGATGGAACCCAGCCTTTTCCTCACGTTGTATGAGTGATTTTGATCATTTGTGGAGGAACAAACACTTTCTTATTTGGAATGCTTGGATTGTTGGCGATCGATGAACTGAGTGACTTTTGCATATAGTGTCCATTTTGGGTCCATAAGTAATTTTTTGAAATGTTGCGATCCTTTTGGATTGAACCCACCCTTTTCCTCATGTCGTATGAGTGATTTCGGCCATTTGTGAAAGAACAAGCACTTACTTATTTGGAATGCTTGGATTGTCGGCGACCAAAGAACTGAGTGTGACTTTTGAATACGGTGCACTTTTTGGGCCCATAAGCACATTTTGGAAATGTAGCGATCCTTTTGGATTGAACCTACCCTTTTCCTCGCATCGTATGAGTAATTTCGGCCATTTTGGAAGAAAAAGCACTTCCTTATTTGGAATGCTTGGATTGTCGGCGATTGAAGAACTTAGTGTGACTATTCTATACGTTGTCCGTTTTAGGCCCATAAGTATTTTTCGGAAAGGTAGCGATCCTTTTGGATTGAACCCATCCTTTTCCTTACATTGTATGAGGGATTTTGGCCATTTGTGGAAGACCACACACTTGCTTATGTGGAACCCCTGGATTGTCAACGATCGAAGAACTGAGTGTGACTTTTGCATAAGGTGTCCGTTTTGGGCCCATAAGTACTTTTTGAAAATGTAGCGATCCTTTTGGATTGAACCCACCCTTTTCCTTGCATCGTATGAGCGATTTCGATAGTTTGTGGAAGAACAAGTACTTGCTTATTTGGAATGCTTAGATTGTCGACGATCGAAGAACTGAGGTGACTTTTGCGTACGGTGTCCGTTTTGGGCCCATAAGTACTTTTCAGAAATGTAGCGATCCTTTGGATTGAGCCCACCATTTTCCTTACGTCGTATGAGTGATTTTGGCTATTTGTGGATGAACAAGCACTTCCTTATTTGGAATTCTTGGATTGTCGGCGATCGAAGAACTGAGTGTGACTTTTGCATACGATGTCCGTTTTTGGCCCATTAATACTTTTTGGAAACGTAGCGATCCTTTTAGATTGAACCCACCCTTTTCCTCATGTCGTATGAGTGATTTAAGCCATTTGGGGAAGAACAAGCACTTGCTTATTTGGAATGCTTGGAATGTCGGCGATCGAAGAACTGAGTGTGACTTTTGAATACGGTGTACGTTTTGGGCACATAAGCAATTTTTGGAAATGTAGCGATCCTTTTGGATTGAACCTACCCTTTTCCTCGTATCATACGAGTGATTTCGGCCATTTTGGAAGAACAAGCACTTCCTTATTTGGAATGCTTGGATTGTCGGCGATTGAAGAACTTAGTGTGACTATTGCATACGGTGTCCGTTTTGGGCCCATAAGTACTTTTCGGAAATGTAGCGATCCTTTTGGATTGAACCCACCCTTTTCCTTACATTGTATGAGGGACTTTGTCCATTTCTGGAAGAATACACACTTTCTTATTTGGAACCCCTGGATTGTCAACGATCATAGAAATGAGTGTGACTTTTGCATAAGGCGTCCGTTTTGGGCCCATAAGTACTTTTCAAAAATGTAGCGATCCTTTTGGATTGAACCCACCCTTTTACTCGCATCGTACGAGTGATTTCGAAAATTTGTGGAAGAACAAGCACTTGATTGTTTGGAATGCTTGGATTGTCGGCGATCGAAAAATTGAGTGTGACTTTTGCATACGGTGTCCGTTTTGGGCCCATAAGTACTTTTTGGAAATGTAGCGATCCTTTTGGATTGAACCCACCATTTTCCTTATGTTGTATGAGTGATTTTGGCTGTTTGTGGATGAACAAGCACTTGCTTATTTGGAATGCTTGGATTGTCGGCGATCGAAGAACTGAGTGTGACTTTTGCATACGGTGTCCGTTTTTGGCCCATGAACACTTTTTGGAAATGTAGCGATCCTTTTGGATTGAACCCGCCCTTTTCCTCATGTCATGTGAGGAATTTTGCTAGTTTGTGGAAGAACAAGCACTTGTTTATTTGGAAAGCTTAGATTGTCGACGATCGAAAAACTGAGTGTGACTTTTGCATACGGTGTCCGTTATGGGCCCAAAAGTACTTTTCGAAAATGTAGCGATCGCTTTGGACTGAACACACCCCTTTCTTCACGTTGTATGAGGGATTTTAACCATTTGTGGAAGAACTAGGACTTGCTTATTTGGAATGCTTGGATTGTCGGCGATCGAAGAACTGAGTGTGACTTTTGAATACGGTGTACGTTTCGGGCCCATAAGCAATTTTAGAAATGTAGCGATCCTTTTGGATTGAACCCACCATTTTCCTTACGTCATATGAGTGATTTTGGCTGTTTGTAGATGAACAAGCACTTGCTTATTTGGAATGCTTGGATTGTCGGCGATCGAAGAACTAAGTGTGACTTTGGTATACGGTGTCCATTTTAGGCCCATAAGTACTTTTTGGAAACGTAGCGATCCTTTTGGATTGAACCTACCCATTTCCTCGCATCGTATGAGTGATTTCGGCCATTTTTGGTGGAACAAGCACTTACTTATTTGGAATGCTTGGATTGTCAGCGATCGAAGAACCGAGTGTGAGTATTGCATACGGTGTCCGTTTTGGGCCTATAAGTACTTTTTAGAAATGTGGGGACCCTTTTGAAATGAACTCACCACTTTGCGATGACGTATGATGTATTTTGGCCATTGGTGGGAGAACAAGCACTTGCTTATTTGGAACCCTCTGATTGTCGACGATCGAAGAACTGAGTATGACTTTTACATACGGTGTCCGTTTTGGGCCCATAAGTACTTTTCGAAAATGTAGCGATCCTTTTGGATTGAACCCACCCTTTTTCTCATGACATATGAGAAAATTCGGCCATTTTTGGAAGAACAAGCACTTGCTTATTTGGAACACTTACATTGTCGACGATTGAAGAACAGAGTTTGACTTTTGTAAACAGTGTCCATTTTGGGCCCATAAGTAAGTTTTGGAAATGTGGCGATCCTTTTGGATTGAACCCACCATTTTCCTTACGTCGTATGAGTGATTTTGGCTGTTTGGGGATGAACAAGCACTTGCTTATTTGGAATGCTTCTATTGTCGACGATCGAAGAACTGATTGTGACTTTTGCATATGGTGTCCGTTTTTGGCCCATAAATACTTTTTGGAAATGTAGCGATCCTTTTGGATTTAACCCACCCTTTTCCTCATGTCGTGTGAGGAATTTTGGTAGTTTGTGGAAGAACAAGCACTTGCTTATTTGGAAAGCTTGGATTGTCGACGATCGAAAAATTGAGTGTGACTTTTGCATACGGTGTCAGTTATGGGACCAAAAGTACTTTTCAAAAATGTAGCGATCACTTTGTATTGAACACACCACTTTCTTCACGTTGTACGAGGGATTTCGCCCTTTTGTGGAAGAACTAGCACTTGCTTATTTGGAATGCTTGGATTGTCGGCGACCGAAGAACTGAGTGTGACTTTTGAATACGGTGTATGTTTTGGGCCCATAAGCAATTTTTAGAAATGTAGCGATCCTTTTGGATTGAATCCACCATTTTCCTTACATCATATTAGTGATTTTGGCTGCTTGTGGATGAACAAGCACTTGCTTACTTGGAATGCTTGGATTGTCGGCGATCGAAGAACTGAGTGTGAATTTTGTATACGGTGTCTATTTTAGGCCCATAAGTACTTTTTAGAAATGTAGCAATCCTTTTGGATTGAACCCACCCTTTTCCTCACGTCGTATGAGTGATTTCGGCCTTTTTTGGAGGAACAAGCACTTACTTATTTGGAATGCTTGGATTGTCGGCGATCGAAGAACCGAGTGTGAGTATTGCATACGGTGTCCGTTTTGGGCCCATAAGTATTTTTTGGAAATGTGGCGACCCTTTTGAAATGAACTCATCGCTTCACTACGACGTATGATGTATTTTGGCCATTTGTGGGAGAACAAGCACTTGCTTATTTGGAACCCTTGGAATGTCGACGATCGAAGAACTGATTATGACTTTTACGTACGATGTCCATTTTGGGTCCTTAAGTACTTTTCGAAAATGTAGCGATCGTTTTGGAATGAACCCACCCTTTTCCTCATGACATATGAGAGAATTCGGCCATTTGTAGAAGAACAAGCACTTGCTTATTTGGAACACTTAGATTGTCGACGATCGAAGAACAGAGTTTGACTTTTGCATACGGTGTCCATTTTGGGCCCATAAGTAAGTTTTGGAAATGTAGCGACCCTTTTGGATGGAACCCATCCTTTTCCTCACGTTGTATGAGCGATTTCGATCATTTGTGGAAGAACAAACACTTGCTTATTTGGAATGCTTGGATTGTTGGCGATCGAAGAACTGAGTGTGACTTTTGCATAGAGTGTCCGTTTTGGGCCCATAAGTAATTTTTGGAAATGTTGCGATCCTTTTGGATTAAACCCACCTTTTTCCTCATGTCGTATGAGTGATTTCGGCCGTTTGTGGAAGAACAGGCACTTGCTTATTTGGATGCTTGGATTGTCGGCGATCGAAGAACTGAGTGTGACTTTTGAATACGGTGTACGTTTCGGGCCCATAAGCAATTTTTGGAAATGTATCAATCCTTTTGGATTGAACCTACCCTTTTCCTCACATCGTATAAGTGATTTCAGCCATTTTGGATGAACAAGCACTTCCTTTTTTGGAATGCTTGGATTGTCGGCGATTGAAGAGCTTAGTGTGACTATTGCATACGGTGTCCGTTTTGGGCCCATAAGTACTTTTCGGAAATGTAGCGATCCTTTTGGATTGAATCCACCCCTTTCCTTACATTGTATGATGGACTTTGGCCATTTGTGGAAGAATACACACTTGCTTATTTGGAACCCCTGGATTGTCAACGATCATAGAAATGAGTGTGACTTTTGCATAAGGTGTCCATTTTTGTCCCATAAGTACTTTTCAAAAATGTAGCGATCCTTTTGGATTGAACCCACCCTTTTCCTCGCATCGTACGAGCGATTTCGACAATTTGTGGAAGAACAAGCACTTGATTGTTTGGAATGCTTGGATTGTCGATGATCGAAAAATTGAGTGTGACTTTTGCATACGGTGTCCGTTTTGGGCCCATAAGTACTTTTTGAAAATGTAGCGATCCTTTTGGATTAAACCCACCATTTTCCTTACGTCGTATGAGTGATTTTGGCTGTTTGTGGATGAACAAGCACTTGCTTATTTGGAATGCTTGGATTGTCGGCGATTGAAGAACTGAGTGTGACTTTTGTATACGGTGTCCATTTTAGGCCCATAAGTACTTTTTGGAAACGTAGCGATCCTTTTGGATTGAACCCACCCACTTCCTCGCATCGTATGAGTGATTTCGGCCATTTTTGGCGGAACAAGCACTTGCTTATTTGGAATGCTTGGATTGTCGGCGATCGAAGAACCGAGTGTGAGTATTGCATACTGTGTCCGTTTTGGGCTCATAAGTACTTTTTGGAAATGTGGGGACCCTTTTTGAAATGAACTCACCACTTCGCGATGATGTATAATGTATTTTGGCCATTGGTGGGAGAACAAGCACTTGCTTATTTGGAACCCTCTGATTGTCGACGATCGAAGAACTGAGTGTGACTTTTACATACGGTGTCCGTTTTGGGCCCATAAGTACTTTTCGAAAATGTAGCGATCCTTTTGGATTAAACCCACCCTTTTCCTCATGACATATGAGAGAATTCGGCCATTTATGGAAGAACAAGCACTTGCTTATTTGGAACACTTAGATTGTCGACGATCGAAGAACAGAGTTTGACTTTTGCATACGGTGTCCATTTTGGGCCCATAAGTAAGTTTTGGAAATGTAGCGACCCTTTTGGATGGAACCCAGCCTTTTCCTCAAGTTGTATGAGCGATTTCAATCATTTGTGGAAGAACAAACACTTGCTTATTTGGAATGCTTGGATTGTTGGCGATCGAAGAACTGAGTGTGACTTTTGCATAGAGTGTCCGTTTTGGGCCCAAAAATAATTTTTGGAAATGTTGCGATCCTTTTGGATTGAACCCACCTTTTTCCTCATGTCGTATGAGTGATTTCGGTCGTTTGTGGAAGAACAGGCACTTGCTTATTTGGATGCTTGGATTGTCAGCGATCGAAGAACTGAGTGTGACTTTTGAATACGGTGTACATTTTGGGCCCATAAGCAATTTTTGGAAATGTAGCGATCCTTTTGGATTGAACCTACCCTTTTCCTCACATCGTATGAGTGATTTCAGCCATTTTTGGATGAACAAGCACTTCCTTTTTTGGAATGCTTGGATTGTCGGCGATTGAAGAACTTAGTGTGACTATTGCATACGGTGTCCATTTTGGGCCCATAAGTACTTTTCGGAAATGTAGCGATCCTTTTGGATTGAATCCACCCTTTTCCTTACATTGTATGAGGGATTTTGGCCATTTTTGGAAGAACACGCACTTGCTTATTTGGAACCCCTGGATTGTCAACGATCGAAGAACTGAGTGTGACTTTTGCATAAGATGCCCGTTTTGGGCCCATAAGTGCTTTTTGAAAATGTAGCGATCCTTTTGGATTGAACCCATCCTTTTCCTGGCACCGTATGAGCAATTTCGACAGTTTGTGGAAGAACAAGTACTTGCTTATTTGGAATGCTTGGATTGCCGACGATCGAAGAACTGAGTGTGACTTTTGCATATAGTGTCCGTTTTGGGCCCATAAGTACTTTTCAGAAATGTAGCGATCCTGTTGGATTGAGCCCACCATTTTCCTTACGTCGTATGAGTGATTTTGGCTATTTGTGGATGAACAAGCACTTGCTTATTCAGAATTCTTGGATTGTCGACGATCGAAGAACTGAGTATGACTTTTGCATACGATGTCCGTTTTGCGCCCATAAGTACGTTTAGAAAACGTAGCGATCCTTTTGGATTGAACCCACCCTTTTTCTCATGTCGTATGAGTGATTTTGGCCATTTGTGGAAGAACAAGCACTTGATTATTTGGAATGCTTGGATTGTCGGCGATCGAAGAACTGAGTGTGACGATGTCCATTTTGCACACATAAGTCCGTTTCGAAAATGTAGCGATCCTTTTCGATTGAACCCACCCTTTTCCTCATCTCGTATGAGTGATTTTGGCCATTTGCGGAAGAACAAGCACTTGATTATTTGGAATGCTTGGATTGTCGGCAACCGAAGAACTGAGTGTGACTTTTGAATACGGTGTACGTTTTGGGCCCATAAGCATTTTTTAGAAATGTAGCTGTCCTTTTGGATTGAACCCACCATTTTCCTTACGTCATATTAGTGATTTTGGCTGCTTGTGGATGAACAAGCACTTGCTTACTTGGAATGCTTGGATTGTCGGCGATAAAAGAACTGAGTGTGACTTTTGTATACGGTGTCTATTTTAGGCCCATAAGTACTTTTTGGAAATGTAGCAATCCTTTTGGATTGAACCCACCCTTTCCTCACATCGTATGAGTGATTTTGGCCTTTTTTGGAGGAACAAGCACTTGCTTATTTGGAATGCTTGGATTGTCGGTGATCGAAGAACCGAGTATGAGTATTGCATACGGTGTCCGTTTTGGGCCCATAAGTACTTTTTGGAAATGTGGCGACCCTTTTGAAATGAACTCACCACTTTACTATGACGTATGATGTAATTTGGCCATTTGTGGGAGAACAAGCACTTGCTTATTTGGAACCCTTGGAATGTCGACGAT
The DNA here is from genome assembly GCF_002742605.1 of Olea europaea var. sylvestris. Taxonomy (NCBI): domain Eukaryota; kingdom Viridiplantae; phylum Streptophyta; class Magnoliopsida; order Lamiales; family Oleaceae; genus Olea; species Olea europaea. The sequence continues at coordinate 11,393 of NW_019230509.1, forward strand.
CGAAGAACTGAGTGTGACTTTTACATACGATGTCCATTTTGGGCCCATAAGTACTTTTCGAAAATGTAGCGATCCTTTTAGAATGAACCCACCCTTTTCCTCGTGACATATGAGAAATTTCAGCCATTTGTGGAAGAACAAGCACTTGCTTATTTGGAACACTTAGATTGTTGGCGATCAAAGAATAGAGTTTGACTTTTGCATACGGTGTCCGTTTTGGGCCATAAGTTCTTTTTGGAAATGTAGCTACCCTTTTGGATGGAACCCAGCCTTTTCCTCACGTTGTATGAGTGATTTTGATCATTTGTGGAAGAACAAACACTTGCTTATTTGGAATGCTTGGATTGTTGGCGATCGAAGAACTGAGTGTGACTTTTGCATAAAGTGTCCGTTTTGGGCCCATAAGTAATTTTTGGAAATATTGCGATCCCTTTGGATTGAACCCACCCATTTCCTCATGTCGTATGAGTGATTTCGGCCATTTGTGGAAGAACAAGCACTTGCTTATTTGGAATGTTTGGATTGTCGACGACCGAAGAACTGAGTGTGACTTTTGAATACGGTGTACGTTTTGGGCCCATAAGCAATTTTTGGAAATGTAGCGATCCTTTTGGATTGAACCGAACCATTTCCTCACGTCGTATGAGTGATTTCGGCCATTTTTGGAAGAACAAGCACTTGCTTATTCGGAATGCTTGGATTGTCGGTGATTGAAGAACTGAGTGTGACTATTGCATACGGTGTCCATTTTGGGCCCCTAAGTACTTTTTGGAAATGTAGCGATCCTTTTGGATTGAACCTACCCTTTTCCTTATATTGTATGAGGGATTTTGGCCATTTTTGGAAGAACACGCACTTGCTTATTTGGAACCCTTGGATTGTCAACGATCGAAGAACTGAGTGCGACTTTTGCATAAGGTGTCCGTTTTGGGCCCATAAGTACTTTTCGAAAAATGTTGCGATCCTTTTGAATTGAACCCACACTTTTCCTCACATCGTGTGGGTGATTTCAACAATTTGTGGAAGAAAAAGCACTTGATTGTTTGGAATGCTTGGATTGTTGGCGATCGAAGAATTGAGTGTGACTTTTGCATACGGTGTCCGTTTTGGGCCCATAAGTACTTTTTGGAAATGTAGCGATCCTTTTGGATTGAACCCATCATTTTCCTTACATCGTATGAGTGATTTTGGCTATTTGTGGATGAACAAGCACTTGCTTATTTGGAATGCTTGGATTGTCGGCGATCGAAGAACTGAGTGTGACTTTTGCATACCGTGTCCGTTTTTGGCCCATAAATACTTTTTGGAAATGTAGCAATCCTTTTGGATTGAACCCACCCTTTTTCCTCATGTCGCGTGAGGAATTTTGCTAGTTTGTGGAAGAACAAGCACTTGCTTATTTGGAAAGCTTGGATTGTCGACGATTGAAAAACTGAGTGTGACTTTTGCATAATGTGACCGTTATGGGCCCAAAAGTACTTTTCGAAAATTTAGCGATCGCTTTGGATTGAACACACCCCTTTCTTCACATTGTACGAGGGATTTCGACCGTTTGTGGAAGAACTAGCACTTGCTTATTTGGAATGCTTGGATTGTCGGCGACCGAATAACTGAGTGTGACTTTTGAATACGGTGTACGTTTTGGGCCCATAAGCAATTTTTAGAAATGTAGAGATCCTTTTGGATTGAACCCACCATTTTCCTTACATCAAATGAGTGATTTTGGCTGTTTGTGGATGAACAAGCACTTGCTTATTTGGAATGCTTGGATTGTCGACGATCGAAGAACTGAGTGTGACTTTTGTATACGGTGTCCATTTTAGGCCCATAAGTACTTTTCGAAAATGTAGCGATCCTTTTGGATTGAACCCACCCTTTTCCTCGCATCTTATGAGTGATTTCGGCCATTTTTGGAGGAACAAGTACTTGCTTATTTGGAATGCTTGGATTATCGGCGATCGAAGAACTGAGTGTGAGTATTGCATACGGTGTCCGTTTTGGGCCCATAAGTACTTTTTGGAAATGTGACGACCCTTTTGAAATGAACTCATCCCTTCTCTATGACGTATGATGTATTTTGGCCATTTTTGGGAGAACAAGCCCTTGCTTATTTGGAGCCCTCTGATTGTCGATGATCGAAGAACTGAGTGTGACTTTTACATACGGTGTCCGTTTTGGGCCCATAAGTATTTTTCGAAAATGTAGAGATCCTTTTGGAATGAACCCACCACCCTTTTCCTCGTGACATATGAGAAATTTCAGCCATTTGTGGAAGAACAAGCACTTGCTTATTTGGAACACTTAGATTGTCGACGATCGAAGAACATAGTTTGACTTTTGCATACGGTGTCCGTTTTGGGCCCATAAGTTCATTTAGGAAATGTAGCGACCCTTTTGGATGGAACCCAGCCTTTTCCGTATGTTGTATGAGTGATTTTGATCATTTGTGGAAGAACAAACACTTGCTTATTTGGAATACGTGGATTGTTGGCGATCGAAGAACTGAGTGTGACTTTTGCATACAGTGTCCGTTTTGGGCCCATAAGTAATTTTTAGAAATGTTGCAAACCTTTTGGATTGAACCCACCCTTTTCCTCATGTCGTATGAGTGATTTCGGCCATTTGTGGAAGAACAAGCACTTGCTTATTTGGAATGCTTGGATTGTCGACGACTGAAGAACTGAGTGTGACCTTTGAATACGGCGTACGTTTTGGGCCCATAAGCAATTTTTGGAAATGTTGCGATCCTTTTGGATTGAACCCACCCTTTTCCTCATGTCGTATGAGTGATTTCGGCCGTTTGTGGAAGAACAAGCACTTGCTTATTTCGAATGCTTGGATTGTCGGCGATCGAAGAACTGAGTGTGACTTTTGAATACGGTGTACGTTTTGGGCCCATAAGCAATTTTTGGAAATGTAGCGATCCTTTTGGATTGAACCTACCCTTTTCCTCGGATCGTATGAGTGATTTCGGCCATTTTTGGAAGAACAAGCACTTCCTTATTTGGAATGCTTGGATTGTTGGCGATTGAAGAAGTTAGTGTGACTATTACAAACGGTGTCCGTTTTGGGCCCAAAAGTACTTTTTGGAAATGTAGCGATCCTTTTGGATTGAACCCACCCTTTTCCTTACACTGTATGAGGGATTTTGGCCATTTTTTGAAGAACACGCACTTGCTTATTTGGAACCCCTGGATTGTCAACGATCGAAGAACTGAGTGTGACTTTTGCATAAGGTGTCCGTTTTGGGCCCATAAGTACTTTTCGAAAATGTAGCGATCCTTTTGAATTAAACCCACCCTTTTCCTCACATCGTATTATCGATTTCGACAGTTTGTGGAAGAACAAGTACTTGCTTATTTGGAATGCTTAGATTTTCGACGATCGAAGAACTGAGTGCGACTTTTGCATACGTGTCCGTTTTGGGCCCATAAGTACTTTTCAGAAATGTAGCGATCCTTTTGGATTGAGCCCACCATTTTCCTTACGTCGTATGAGTAATTTTGGCCATTTTTGGATGAACAAGCACTTGCTTATTCGGAATTCTTGGATTGTCGGCGATCGAAGAACTTAGTGTGACTTTTGCATACGATGTCCATTTTGAGCCCATAAGTGCTTTTTGGAAATGTAGCGATCCTTTTGGATTGAACCCACCATTTTCCTTATGTCGTATGAGTGATTTTAGCTGTTTATGGATGAACAAGCACTTGCTTATTTGGAATGCTTGGATTGTCGGCGATCAAAGAACTGAGTGTGACTTTTGTATACGGTGTCCGTTTTTGGCCCATAAATACTTTTTGGAGATGTAGCGATCCTTTTGGATTGAACCCACCCTTTTCCTCATGTCATGTGAGGAATTTCGCTAGTTTGTGGAAGAACAAGAACTTGCCTATTTGGAAAGCTTGGATTGTCGACGATCGAAAAATTGAGTGTGACTTTTGCATACGGTGTCTGTTATGGGCCCAAAAGTACTTTTCGAAAATGTAGCGATCACTTTGGATTGAACGCACCCCTTTCTTCACCTTGTATGAGGGATTTTGGCCGTTTGTGGAAGAACAAGCACTTGCTTATTTGGAATGCTTGGATTGTCGGCAATCGAAGAACTGAGTGTGACTTTTGAATATGGTGTACGTTTTGGGTCCATAAGCAATTTTTGGAAATGTAGCTATCCTTTTGGATTGAATCTACCCCTTTCCTCATGTCGTATGAGTTATTTCAGCCATTTTAGGGAAGAACAAGCACTTGCTTATTTGGAATGCTTGGATTGTCGACGATCGAAGAACTGAGTGTGCCTATTGCATACGGTGTCCATTTTGGGCCAATAAGTAATTTTTGGAAATGTGGTGAACCTTTTGAACTGAACTCACCGCTTTGCTATAACATATAATATATTTTGGCCATTTGTGGGAGAACAAGCACTTGCTTATTTGGAACCCTTGGAATGTCGACGATCGAAGAACTGAGTGTGACTTTTTCATACGGTGTCCGTTTTGGGCCCATAAGTACTTTTTGGAAATGTAGCGGTCTTTTTGGATTGAACCCACCCTTTTCCTCATGACGTATGAGGGATTTCGGCCATTTGTGGAAGAATAAGCACTTGCTTATTTGGAACAGTTAGATTGTCGATGATCAAAGAACAAAGTGTAACTTTTGCATACGGTGCCAATTTTGGGCCCATAAGTACTTTTCGAAAATGTAGCGAACCTTTTGGATTGAACCCGCCATTTTTCTTTTATTGTATGAGTGATTTCGACCATTTGTGGAAGAACAAGCACTTGCTTATTTGGAATGCTTGGATTGTCGACGATCAAAGAACCGAGTGTGACTTTTGCATACGGTGTCCGTTTTGGGCCCATAAGTACCTTTAAAAAATATAGCGATCCTTTTGGATTGAACCCACCCTTTTCTTCACATCATATGAGGGATTTTGGCCATTTGTGGAACAACAAGGACTTACTTATTTGGAATGCTCGGATTGTCGGCGATCGAAGAACTGAGTGTGACTTTTGCATACGGTGTCCGTTTTGGGCCCATAAGTACTTTTCGGAAGTGTAGCGATCCTTTTGGATTGAACCCACCCTTTTCCTAGTGTCCTATGAAGGACTTCGGTCGTTTGTGGAAGCACAAGCACTTACTTATTCGGAATGCTTGGATTGTCGGCGATTGAAAAACTGAGGGTGACCTTTGCATACGGTGTCCGTTTTGGGCCCATAAGTACTTTTCGGAAATGTAGCGATCCTTTTTTATTTAACCTACCCTTTTCCTCGCATTGTATGAGTGAGTTCAGCCATTTGTGGAAGAACAAGCACTTGCTTATTTGGAATGCTTGGATTGTCGGCGATCGAATAACTGAGTGTGACTTTTGCAAATGGTGTCCGTTTTGGGCCCATAAGTACTTTTCAAAAATGTAGCTATCCTTTTTGATTGAAACCACCCTTTTCCTCGTGTCGTATGAGTGATTTTGGCCCTTTGTGGAAGAACAAGCACTTGCGTATTTGGAGTAATTGGATTGTCGGCGATCGAAGAACTTAGTGTGACTTTTGCGTACGGTATCTGTTTTGGACCCATAAGTACTTTTCTTAAATGTAGCGATCCTTTTGGATTGAACCCACCCTTTTCCTCGCATCATATTAGTGATTTCGGCAGTTTGTGGAAGAACAAGCACTTGCTTATTTGGAATGCTTGGATTGTCGGCGATCGAAAAACTGAGTGTGACTTTTGTATAAGATATCCTTCTTGGGCCCATAAGTACTTTTTGGAAATGTAGCGATCCTTTTGGATTGAACCAACCCTTTTCCTTATGCCGTATGAGTGATTTTGGCCATTTGTGGAAGAACTAGCATTTGCTTATTTAGAATGCTTGGATTGTCGGCGATCGAAGAACTGAGTGTGCTTTTTGCACACGGTACCCATTTTCGTCCCATAAGTACTTTTTGGAAATGTAGCGATCCTTTTGGATAGAACCCACCTTTTTCCTTGCATCGTATGAGTAATTTTCACTATTTGTGGAAGAACAATCACTTACTTATTTGGAATGCTTAGATTGTCGGGGATCGAATAACTGAGTGTGACTTTTGCATACGGTGTCCGTTTTGGGCCCATATGTACTTTTTGGGAATGTAGCAATTCTTTTGGATTAAACCCACAATCTTTCTCGTGTCTTATAAGTGATTTCAACCATTTGTGAAAGAACAAGCACTTGGTTTTTGGAATGCTTGGATTGTCGATGATCGAAGAACTGAGTGTGACCTTTGCATACGGTGTCCGTTTTGGGCCCATAAGTACTTTTCAGAAATGTAGCGATCCATTTGGAATGAAGCCACCCTTTTCCTCACATCGTATGACTGATTTTGACCATTTGTGGAAGAACAAGCACTTGCTTATTTGGAATGCTTGGATTGTCAGCGATCGAAGAACTGAGTGTGACTTTTACATACGGTGTCCGTTTCGAGCCCATAAGTACTTTTTGGAATGTAGCGATACTTTTGGAATGAACCCACCCATTTCCTGGCATCGTATGAGTAATTTCGGCCATTTGTGGAAGAACAAGCACTTGATTATTTGGAATACTTGGATTGTCGGCGATCGAATAACTGAGTGTGACTTTTGTAAATGGTGTCCGTTTTGGGCCCATAAGTACTTTTCGAAAATGAAGCTATCATTTTGGATTGAACCCACCCTTTTTCTCGCATTGTATGAGTGATTTTGGCCTTTTTTGGAAGAACAAGCACTTGCGTATTTGGAACAATTGGATTGTCAACGATCGAAGAACTGAGTGTGACTTTTGCATACGGTGTCCATTCTGGGCCCAAAAGTACTTTTTAGAAATGTAGCTATCCTTTTGGATTGAACCTACCCTTTTCCTTGCATCGTATGAGTGATTTTGACTGTTTGTGGAAGAACAAGCAGTTGCTTATTTGGAATGCTTAGATTGTCGGCGATCGAAGAACTGAGTGTGACTTTTGCATACAGTGTCCGTTTTGGGCCCATATGTACTTTTTGGAAATGTAGAGATTTTTTTGGATTGAACCCACCCTTTTTCTCATGTTGTATGAGTGATTTCAGCCATTTGTGGAAGAACAAGCACTTGCATATTTAGAATGCTTGGATTGCCGATGATCGAAGAACTAAGTGTGACTTTTCCATACGGTGTCCGTTTTTGGCCCATAAATACTTTTTCAGAAATGTAGCGATCCTTTTGGATTGAACCCACCCTTTTCATCACATCGTATGAGTTATTTTGGCCATTTGTGGAAGAACAAACACTTGCTTATTTGGAATTCTTGGATTGTCGGCGATCGAAGAACTGAGTGTGACTTTTGCATAAGGTGTCCATTTTGGGCCCATAAGTAATTTTTGAAAATGTAGCGATTCTTTTGGATTGAACCCACCCTTTTCTTCACGTCGTATGAGTGATTTTAGCCATTTGTAGAAGAGCAAGCACTTGCTTATTTGGAATGCTTGGATTGTCAACGATCGAAGAACTGAGTGTGACTATTGCATATGGTGTTCGTTTTGGGCCCATAAGTACTTTTTGGAAATGTAGCGACCCTTTTGAATTGAACTCAGAGCTTTGCCATGATGTATGATGAATTTTGACCATTTGTGAAAGAACAAGCACTTGCTTATTAGGAACCCCTGGATTGTCAACAATCGAAGAATTGAGTGTGACTATTGCATACAGTGTTCGTTTTGGGCCCATAAGCACTTTTTCGAAATGTAGCAACCCTTTTGAATTGAACTCACAGCTTCATCGGGATGTGTGACGAATTTTGACCATTTGTGGAAGAACAAGCACTTGCTTATTAGGAACCCCTGGATTGTCGACGATCGAAGAACTGAGCATGACTATTGCATACTGTGTCCGTTTTGGCCCATAAGTACTTTTCGAAAATGTAGCGATCCTTTGGAATTGAACCCACCCTTTTCCTTACATTTTACAGGGATTTTGGCCGTTTGTGGAAGAACAAGCACTTGCTTATTTGGAATGATTGGATTATCGATGATCAAAGAACTGAGTGTGACTTTTGTAGACGGTGTCCGTTTTGGGCTCATAAGTACTTTTTGGAAATGTAGTGATCCTTTTGGATTGAACCCTTCCTTTTTCTCATGATGTATCAGGGATTTTGGCCATTTGTGGAAGAACAAGCACTTGCTTATTTGGAATACTTGGATTGTCGTCGAGGGTGAGTTTTGCATACGGTGTTCGTTTTGGGCCCATATGTACTTTTTGGAAATGTAGCGATCCTTTTGGATTGAACCCACCCTTTTTCTCATGTTATATGAGTGATTTCAACCATTTGTGGAAGAACAAGTGCTTGCATATGTAGAATGCTTGGATTGTCGATGATCGAAGAACTAAGTGTGACTTTTCCATACGGTGTCCGTTTTGGGCCCATAAGTACTTTTCAGAAATGTAGCGATCCTTTTGGATTGAACCCACCCTTTTCATCACATCGTATGAGTGATTTTGGCCATTTGTGGAAGAACAAGAACTTGCTTATTTGGAATACTTGGATTGTCAGCGATCGAAGAACTAAGTGTGACTTTTGCATACGGTGTCCGTTTTGGGCCCATAAGTACTTTTTGTAAATGTAGTGATCCTTTTGGATTGAACCCACCCTTTTCCTCACGTCGCATGAGTGATTTTGGCCATTTCTGGAAGAGCAAGCACTTGCTTATTTGGAATGCTTGGATTGTCGACGATCGAAGAGCTGAGTGTGACTATTGCATATGGTGTTCGTTTTGGGCCCATAAGTACTTTTTGGAAATGTAGCGACCCTTTTGAATTGAACTCAGAGCTTTGTCATGATGTATGATGAATTTTGACCATTTGTGAAAGAACAAGCACTTGCTTATTAGGAAACCCTGGATTATCAACGATCGAAGAACTGAGTGTGACTATTGCATACGGTGTTCATTTTGGGCCCATAAGTACTTTTTCGAAATGTAGCGACCCTTTTGAATTGAACTCACAGCTTTACCGTGATGTGTGACGAATTTTGACCATTTGTGGAAGAACAAGCACTTGCTTATTAGGAACCCCAGGATTGTCGGCGATCGAAGAATTGAGCGTGCCTATCGCATACTGTGTCCGTTTTGGCCCATAAGTATTTTTCGAAAATTTAGCGATCCTTTGGAATTGAACCCAACCTTTTCCTTACATTTTACGAGGGATTTTGGCCGTTTGTGGAAGAACAAGCACTTGCTTATTTGGAATGCTTGGATTATCGGTGATCAAAGAACTGAGTGTGACTTTTGCAGACGGTGTCCGTTTTGGGTCCATAAGTACTTTTTGAAAATGTAGTGATCCTTTTGGATTGAACCCTCCCTTTTTCTCATGATGTATCAGGGATTTTGGCCATTTGTGGAAGAACAAGCACTTGCTTATTTGGAATACTTGGATTGTCGTCGAGGGTGACTTTTGCATATGGTGTCCGTTTTGGGCCCAGAAGTACTTTTCAAAATTGTAGCGATCCTTTTGGATTGAACCCACCCTTTTCCTCGTGTCGTATGAAGGACTTTGGTAGTTTGTGGAAGCACAAGCACTTGCTTATTTGGAATGCTTGGATTGTCGGAGATCGAAGAACTGAGGGTGACCTTTGCATACGGTGTCCATTTTGGGCCCATAAATACTTTTCGAAAATGTAGTGAACCCTTTGGCTTGAACCCACCATTTTCCTCGCATTGTATGAGTGATTTCAGTCGTTTGTGGAAGAACAAGCACATGCTGATTTCGAATGCTTAGATTGTCGACGATCGAAGAACTGAGTGTGACTTTAGCATACGGTGTCCGTTTTGGGCCCATATGTACTTTTCAAAAATGTAGCGATCCTTTTTTATTGAACCCATCCTTTTCCACATGTTGCATTAGGAATTTTGGCCGTTTGTGGAAGAACAAGCATTTACTGATTTGGAATGCTTGGATTGTCGGCGATCGAAGAACTGAGTGTGACTTTTGCAGACGGTGTCAGTTTTGGGCCCATAAGTACCTTTCAAAATGTATCGATCCTTTTTTATTAAACCCACCCTTTTCCTCGGGTTGTATGAGTGATTTCAGCCATTTGTTGAGGAACAAGCACTTACTTATTTGGAATGCTTGGATTATCGGCGATTGAATAACTGAGTGTGACTTTTGCATACGGTGTCCGTTTTGGGCCCATAAGTGCTTTTCAGAAATGTAGCTATGCTTTTGAATAGAACTCATAACTTTGCCATGACGTATGAAGAATTTTGGCAATTTGTGGAAGAACAAGCACTTACTTATTCGGAACCCCTGGATTGTCGGCGATCGAAGAACTGAGTGTGAATTTTGCATACGTTGTTTGCTTTGGGCCCATAAGTACTTTTCGGAAATGTAGCGAACCTTTTGGATTGAACCCACCTTTTTCCTTGTGCCATATAAGTTATTTTAGCTGATTGTGGAAGAAGAAGCACTTGCTTATTTGGAATGCTTAGATTGTTGGCGATCGAAGAACTGAGTGTGACTTTTGCATACGGCGTCCGTTTTGGGCCCATATGTACTTTTTGGGAATGTAGCGATTCTTTTGGATTGAACCCACAATTTTTCTCATGTCGTATGAGTGATTTCAACCATTTTTGAAAGAACAAGCAGTTGCTTTTTTGGAATGCTTGGATTGTCGATGATCGAAGAACTGAGTGTGACTTTTGCATACGGTGTCCGTTTTGGGCCCATAAGTACTTTTCAGAAATGTAGCGATCCTTTTGGATTGAACCCACCCTTTTCCTCACGTCGTATGAGTGATTTTGGCCATTTGTGAAACAACAAGCACTTGCTTATTTGGATTGTCGACGATCGAAGAACTGAGTGTGACTTTTGCATACGGTGTCCATTTCGGGCCCATAAACACTTTTCGAAAATGTAGCGATCCTTTTGGAATGAACCCACCCTTTTCCTCGCATTATATGAGTGATTTCGACCATTTGTAGAAGAACAAGCACTTGCTTATTTGGAATGCTTGGAGTGTCGGCGATCGAATAACTGAGTGTGACTTTTGCAAAGGGTGTCCATTTTGGGCCCATAAGTACTTTTCGAAAATGTAGCGATCCTTTTGGATTGAACCCACCCTTTTCCTCACGTCGTATGAGTGATTTTGGCCATTTCTGGAAGAGCAAGCACTTGCTTATTTGGAATGCTTAGATTGTCGGCGATCGAAGAACTGAGCGTGACTATTGCATACGGTGTCTGTTTTGGCCCATAAGTACTTTTTGAAAATGTAGCAATCCTTTTGGATTGAACCCACCCTTTTCCTCACGTCGTATGAGTGATTTTGGCCATTTCTGGAAGAGCAAGCACTTGCTTATTTGGAATGCTTAGATTGTCGGCGATCGAAGAACTGAGCGTGACTATTGCATACGGTGTCTGTTTTGGCCCATAAGTACTTTTTGAAAATGTAGCAATCCTTTTGGATTGAACCCACCCTTTTCCTCACGTCGTATGAGTGATTTTGGCCATTTCTGGAAGAGCAAGCACTTGCTTATTTGGAATGCTTAGATTGTCGGCGATCGAAGAACTGAGCGTGACTATTGCATACGGTGTCTGTTTTGGCCCATAAGTACTTTTTGAAAATGTAGCAATCCTTTTGGATTGAACCCACCCTTTTCCTCACGTCGTATGAGTGATTTTGGCCATTTCTGGAAGAGCAAGCACTTGCTTATTTGGAATGCTTAGATTGTCGGCGATCGAAGAACTGAGCGTGACTATTGCATACGGTGTCTGTTTTGGCCCATAAGTACTTTTTGAAAATGTAGCAATCCTTTTGGATTGAACCCACCCTTTTCCTCACGTCGTATGAGTGATTTTGGCCATTTCTGGAAGAGCAAGCACTTGCTTATTTGGAATGCTTAGATTGTCGGCGATCGAAGAACTGAGCGTGACTATTGCATACGGTGTCTGTTTTGGCCCATAAGTACTTTTTGAAAATGTAGCAATCCTTTTGGATTGAACCCACCCTTTTCCTCACGTCGTATGAGTGATTTTGGCCATTTCTGGAAGAGCAAGCACTTGCTTATTTGGAATGCTTAGATTGTCGGCGATCGAAGAACTGAGCGTGACTATTGCATACGGTGTCTGTTTTGGCCCATAAGTACTTTTTGAAAATGTAGCAATCCTTTTGGATTGAACCCACCCTTTTCCTCACGTCGTATGAGTGATTTTGGCCATTTCTGGAAGAGCAAGCACTTGCTTATTTGGAATGCTTAGATTGTCGGCGATCGAAGAACTGAGCGTGACTATTGCATACGGTGTCTGTTTTGGCCCATAAGTACTTTTTGAAAATGTAGCAATCCTTTTGGATTGAACCCACCCTTTTCCTCACGTCGTATGAGTGATTTTGGCCATTTCTGGAAGAGCAAGCACTTGCTTATTTGGAATGCTTAGATTGTCGGCGATCGAAGAACTGAGCGTGACTATTGCATACGGTGTCTGTTTTGGCCCATAAGTACTTTTTGAAAATGTAGCAATCCTTTTGGATTGAACCCACCCTTTTCCTCACGTCGTATGAGTGATTTTGGCCATTTCTGGAAGAGCAAGCACTTGCTTATTTGGAATGCTTAGATTGTCGGCGATCGAAGAACTGAGCGTGACTATTGCATACGGTGTCTGTTTTGGCCCATAAGTACTTTTTGAAAATGTAGCAATCCTTTTGGATTGAACCCACCCTTTTCCTCACGTCGTATGAGTGATTTTGGCCATTTCTGGAAGAGCAAGCACTTGCTTATTTGGAATGCTTAGATTGTCGGCGATCGAAGAACTGAGCGTGACTATTGCATACGGTGTCTGTTTTGGCCCATAAGTACTTTTTGAAAATGTAGCAATCCTTTTGGATTGAACCCACCCTTTTCCTCACGTCGTATGAGTGATTTTGGCCATTTCTGGAAGAGCAAGCACTTGCTTATTTGGAATGCTTAGATTGTCGGCGATCGAAGAACTGAGCGTGACTATTGCATACGGTGTCTGTTTTGGCCCATAAGTACTTTTTGAAAATGTAGCAATCCTTTTGGATTGAACCCACCCTTTTCCTCACGTCGTATGAGTGATTTTGGCCATTTCTGGAAGAGCAAGCACTTGCTTATTTGGAATGCTTAGATTGTCGGCGATCGAAGAACTGAGCGTGACTATTGCATACGGTGTCTGTTTTGGCCCATAAGTACTTTTTGAAAATGTAGCAATCCTTTTGGATTGAACCCACCCTTTTCCTCACGTCGTATGAGTGATTTTGGCCATTTCTGGAAGAGCAAGCACTTGCTTATTTGGAATGCTTAGATTGTCGGCGATCGAAGAACTGAGCGTGACTATTGCATACGGTGTCTGTTTTGGCCCATAAGTACTTTTTGAAAATGTAGCAATCCTTTTGGATTGAACCCACCCTTTTCCTCACGTCGTATGAGTGATTTTGGCCATTTCTGGAAGAGCAAGCACTTGCTTATTTGGAATGCTTGGATTGTCGGCGATCGAAGAGCTGAGTGTGACTATTACATACGGTGTTTATTTTGGGCCCATTAGTACTTTTTAGAAATGTAGCGACCCTTTTGTATTGAGCTCACAGCTTCATCGTGATGTTTGATGAATTTTGACCGTTTGTGGAAGAACAAGCACTTGCTTTTTAGGAACCCCTGGATTGTCGGCGATCGAAGAACTGAGCGTGACTATTGCATACGGTGTCTGTTTTGGCCCATAAGTACTTTTTGAAATGTAGCGATCCTTTTGAATTGAACCCACCCTTTTCTTTACATTTTATGAGGGATTTTGGCTGTTTGTGGAAGAACACTCACTTGTTTATTTGGAATGCTTGGATTATCGGCGATCGAAGAACTGAGTGTGACTTTTCCAGACGGTGTCCGTTTTGGGCCCATAAGTACTTTTTGGGAATGTAGTGATCCTTTTGGATTGAACCCTCCCTTTTCCTCATGATGTATCAAGGATTTTGGCCATTTTTGGAAGTAAATGCACTTGCTTATTTGGAATGCTTGGATTGTCGTCAAGTGTGACTTTTGGATACAGTGTCCGTTTTGGGCCCATAACTACCTTTCGGAAATGTAGTTATCCTTTTGGATTGAACCCACCCTTTTCCTCGTGTCGTATGAGGGACTTCGATAGTTTGTGGAAGAACATGCACTTGCTTATTTGGAATGCTCAGATTGTCGGCGATCGAAAAACTGAAGGTGACTTTTGCATACGGTGTCCATTTTGGGCCCATAAATACTTTTCAGAGATGTAGCGATCCTTTTAGCTTGAACCCACCCTTTTCTTCACATTGTATGAGTGATTTTAGCCGTTTGTGGAAGAACAAGCACTTTCTTATTTGGAATGCTTAGATTGTCGGCGATCAAAGAACTGAGTGTGACTTTAGCATACGGTGTCCGTTTTGGGCCCATATGTACTTTTCAGAAATGTAGCGATCCTTTTTTATTGAACCCACCCTTTTCCTCACGTTGCATTAGGAATTTTGGCCGTTTGTGGAAGAACAAGTATTTGCTTATTTGGAATGCTTAGATTGTCGGCGATCGAAGAACTGAGTGTGACTTTTGCAGACGGTGTCCGTTTTGGGCCCATAAGTACTTTTCAAAAATGTATCGATCCTTTCTGATTGAACCCACCCTTTTCCTCACATTGTATGAGTGATTTTAGCCATTTGTGGAAGAACAAGCACTTGCTTATTTGGAATGCTTGGATTATCGGCGATCGAATAACTGAGTGTGAGTTTTGCATACGGTGTTCGTTTTGGGCCCGTTAGTACTTTTTAGAAATGTAGTGATGCTTTAGAATTGAACTCACAGCTTCGCCATGACGTATGAAGAATTTTGGCAATTTGTGGAAGAACAAGCACTTGCTTAATTGGAACCCCTGGATTGTCGGCGATCGAAGAACAGAGTGTGAATTTTGCATACGGTGTCCACTTTAGGCCCATAAATAGTTTTCGGAAATGTAGCGAACCTTTTGGTTTGAACCCACCCTTTTCCTCACATCGTATTAGTGATTTTGATAGTTTGTTGAAGAACAGGCTCTTGCTTATTTGGAATGCTTAGATTGTCGGCGATCGAAAAATTGAGTGTGACTTTTTCATACGTTGTTCGTTTTGGGCCCACAAGTACTTTTCGAAAATGTATCAATCCTTTCTGATTGAACCCACCATTTTTCTCGCATTGTATGAGTGATTTTAGCCGTTTGTGGAAAAACAAGCACTTTCTTACTTGGAATGCTTGGATTATCGACGATCAAATAACTGAGTGTGACTTTTCAATATGGTGTCCGTTTTGGGCCCATAAGTACTTTTCAGAAATGTAACGATCCTTTTGGATTGAACCACCCTTTTCCTCATGTCGTATGAGTGATTTTGGCCACTGGTGGAAGAACAAGCACTTGCTTATTTGGAATGCTTCGATTGTCTGCGATTGAAGAACTGAGTGTGACTTTTGCATACGATGTCCGTTTGGGACCCATAAGTACTTTTCGAAAATGTAGCGATCCTTTTGGATTGTGTGAGTGATTTCAACCGTTTCTGGAAGAACAAGCACTTGCTTATTTGGAATGCTTGGATTGTCAGCGATCGAATAACTGAGTGTGACTTTTGCATACGGTTTCCGTTTCGGGCCCATAAGTATTTTTCAGAATGTAGCTATCCTTTTGGACTGAACCCACCCTTTTCCTCACATCGTATGAGTGATTTCGGCCATTTGTGGAAGAATAAGCACTTGCTTGTTTGGAATGCTTGGTTTGTCGGCGATCGAAGAACTGAGTGTGACTTTTACATACGGTGTCCGTTTTGGGCCCATAAGTACTTTTTCGAAATGTAGCGATCCTTTTGGATTGAACCCACCCTTTTCCTCGCGTCGTATGAGTGATTTCAGCCATTTTTGAAAGAACAAGATCTTGTTTATTTGGAATGCTTGGATTGTCGGCGATCGAAGAACTGAGTGTGACTTTTACATACGGTGTCCGTTTTGGGCCCATAAGTACTTTTCGGAGATGTTGCGATCCTTTTGGATCGAACCCACCTTTTTCTCACGTTGTATGAGTGATTTTGACCATTTGTGGAAGAACAAGAACTTGCTTATTTGGAATACTTCGATTGTCGGCGATAGAAGAACTGAGTGTGACTTTTGGATATAGTGTCCGTTTTGGGCCCATTAGTACCTTTAAAAAATATAGCGATCCTTTTGGATTGAACCCACCCTTTTCCTTACATTGTATGAGGGATTTCGGACATTTGTGAAACGACAAGCACTTACTTATTTGGAATGCTTGGATTGTCAGCGATCGAAGAACTGTGTGTGACTTTTGCTTACGGTGTTCGTTTTGGGCCCATAAGTATTTTTCGAAAATGTAGTGACCCTTTTGAATTGAACTCACCGCTTCGCCATGACGTATAATGGGTTTTGGCCATTTGTGGAAGAACAAGCACTTGCTTATTTCAAACTCTTGGATTGTCGGCGATCAAAGAACTAAGTGTGACTTTTTCATACGATGTCTGTTTTGGGCCCATAAGTACTTTTAGAAAATGTAGCGATCCTTTCTGATTGAACAAACCCTTTTCCTCGCATCTTATGAGGAATTTCGGTAGTTTGTGGAAGAGCAAGCACTTGCTTATTTGGAATGCTGGAATTGTCCACGATCGAAGAATTGAGTGTGACTTTTGCATACGGTGTCCGTTATGGGCCCATAAGTACTTTTTGGGAACGTAGCGATCCTTTTGGATTGAACCCACCCTTTTTGTCGTGTCCTATGAGTGATTTTGACCATTTGTGGAAGAACAAGCACTTGCTTGTTTGGAATGCTTCGATTGTCGACGATTCAAGAACTGAGCGTGACTTTTGCATACAGTGTCCATTTTGGGCCCATTAGTACCTTTAAAAAATATAGCGATCCTTTTGGATTGAACCCACCCTTTTCCTCACATTGTATGAGGGATTTCAAACATTCGTGGAACAACTAGCACTTGCTTATTTGGAATGCTTGGATTGTCAAAGATCGATGAACTGTGTGACTTTTGCATATGGTGTCCATTTTGGGCCCATAAGTACTTTTTGAAAATGTAGTGACCCTCTTGAATCGAACTCATCGCATCGCCATGACGTATGATGAGTTTTGGCCATTTGTGGAAGAACGAGCACTTGCTTATTTGGAACCCTTGGATTGTCGGCAATCGAAGAACTGAGTGTGACTTTTGCATACGTTGTCCATTTTGGGCCCATAAGTACTTTTCGGAAATGTAGCGATCCTTTTGGATTGAACCCACCCTTTTCTTGAAATTGTATGAGGGATTTTTTCCATTTGTGGAAGAACAAGCGCTTGCTTATTTGGAATGCTTGGATTGTCGATGATCGAAGAACTGAGTGTGACTTTTGCAGACGGTGTCCGTTTTGTGCCCATAAGTTCATTTTGGAAATGTAGCGACCCTTTTGAATTGAACTCATAGCTTCGCCATGACGTATAATGGATTTTATCCATTTTTGAAAGAACAAGCGCTTGATCAATTGTCTGCTATCGAAGAACTCAGTGTTATTTTTGCATATGGTGTCCGTTTTGGGGCCATAAGTACTTTTCGGAAATGTAGCGATTCTTTTGGGTTGAACCCACCCTTTATCTCATGTTGTTTTAGTGATTTCGATAGTTTGTGGAAGAACAAGTACTTACTTATTTGGAATGATTGGATTGTCGGTGATCGAAGAACTGAGTGTGACTTTTGCATACGGTGTCCGTTTTGGGCCCATAAGTAATTTTCGGAAATGTAGCGATCCTTTTAGATTGAACCCATCCTTTTCCTCACGTTGTATGAGTGATTTCAGCCATTTGTGGAAGATCAAGCACTTGCTTATTTAGAATGCTTGGATTGTCGGCGATTGAAGAACTGAGTGTGACTTTTGCATAGGGTGTCCGTTTTGGGCCCATAAGTACTTTTCAAAAATGTAGCGATCCTTTTGGATTGAACCTACCCTTTTCTTCACGTCGTATGAGTGATTTTGGCCATTTAAAGAAGAATAAGCACTTGCTAATTTTGAATGCAGGGATTGTCGATGATCAAAGAACTGAGTGTGACTTTTGCATACGGTGTCTGTTTTGGGCCCATAAGTACTCTTCGAAAATACAGCGATCCTTTTGGATTGAACCCACACTTTTCTTCACGTCGTATGAGTGATTTCATCCATTTGTGGAAGAACAAGCGCTTGCTTATTTGGAATACTTGGATTATCGGCGATCGAAGAACTGAGTGAATTTTACATACGTTGTCCATTTTGGGCACACAAGTACTTTACGAAAAACTAGCGACCCTTTTTATTGAAGCCACAGCTTCATCATAACGTATTACAGATTTTGGTAATTTTTGGAAGATCAAGCACTTGCTTACTTGGAACACTTGGATTGTCGGCGATCGAAGAACTGATTGTGACTTTTGCATACGGTGTCCATTTTTGGCCCATAAATACTTTTTGGAAATGTAGCAATCATTTTGGATTGAACTATCCCTTTTCCTCGTGATGTATTAGGGTTTTTGGCCATTTGTGGAAGAACAAGCACTCGCTTATTTAGAATGCTTGGATTGTCGGTGATCAAAGAACTCAATGTGACTTTGGCATACGGTGTTCGTTTTGGGCCCATCAGTACTTTTTGAAAATGCAACGATCCTTTTGGATTGAACCTACCCTATTCCTCGCGTCGTATGTGTGATTTCGACCGTTTGTGGAAGAATAAGCACTTGCTTATTTGGAATGCTAAGATTGTCGACAATCGTAGAACTGAGTGTGACTATTGCATACGGTGTTCGTTTTGGGCCCATAAGTACATTTTGGAAGTGTAGCGACCCTTTTGAATTGAACTCACCGCTTCACCGTAACAAATGATAGATTTTCACTATTTGTGGAAGAAGAAGCACTTACTTATTTGGAACCCTTGGATTGTCGACGATCGAAGAACTGAGTGTGACTTTTGCATACGGTGTCCGTTTTGGGCCCACTAGTACTTTTTGAAAGTGTAGCGAACCTTTTAGATCGAACCCACCCTTTTCCTTACGATGTATGAGGGATTTTGGCCATTTATGAAAGAACAAGCACTTCCTTAGTTGGAACCCTTGGGTTGTTGGCGATCGAAGAACTGAGCGTGACTTTTACATAGGGTGCCCATTTTGGGCCCATAAGTACTTTTTGGAAATGTAGCGATCCTTTTGGATTGAACCGACACTTTTCCTCGCACTGTATGATTGATTTTAGACATTTGTGGAAGAACAAGATATTGTTTATTTGGAATGCTTGGATTGTTTGCGATCGAAGAACTGATTGTGACTTTTGCATACGGTGTCCGTTTTTGGCCCATAAATACTTTTTGGAAATGTAGCAATCCTTTTGGATTGAACTATCCCTTTTCCTCGTGATGTATTAGGGTTTTCGGCCATTTGTGGAAGAATAAGCACTCGCTTATTTGGAATGCTTGGATTGTCGGTGATCAAAGAAATGAGTGTGACTTTAGCATACGGTGTTCGTTTTGGGCCCATCAGTACTTTTTGGAAATGTAGCGATCCTTTTGGATTGAACCCACCCTTTTCCTTGCGTCGTATGTGTGATTTCGACCGTTTGTGGAAGAACAAGCACTTGCTTATTTGGAATGCTTGGATTGTCGACAATCGAAGAACTGGGTGTGACTATTGCATACGGTGTTCATTTTGGGCCTATAAGTACATTTTGGAAGTGTAGCGACCCTTTTGAATTGAACTCACCGCTTCACCGTAACAAATGACAGATTTTTGCTATTTGTGGAAGAACAAGCACTTGCTTATTTGGAACCCTTGAATTGTCGGCGATCGAAAAACTGAGTGTGACTTTTGCATACGGTGTCGGTTTTGGGCCCACTAGTACTTTTTGAAAGTGTAGCGATCCTTTTAGATTGAACCCACCCTTTTCCTTACGATGTATGAGGGATTTTGGCCATTTATGGAAGAACAAGGACTTCCTTAGTTTGAACCCTTGGGTTGTCGACGATCGAAGAACTGAGTGTGACTTTTGCATAGGGTGCCCATTTTGGGCCCATAAGTACTTTTTGGAAATGTAGCGATCCTTTTGGATTGAACCGACACTTTTCCTCGCATTGTATGAGTGATTTTAGACATTTGTAGAAGAACAAGATCTTGTTTATTTGGAATGCTTGGATTGTCGGCGATCGAAGAACTGAGTGTGACTTTTGCATACGGTGTCCGTTTTGGGCCCATAAGTACTTTTTGGAAATGTTGCGATCCTTTTGGATCGAACCCACCTTTTTCTCGCGTCTTATGAGTGATTTTGAACATTTGTGGAAGAACAATCACTTGCTTATTTGGAATACTTCCATTGTTGGCGATCGAAGAACTGAGTGTGACTTTTGCATACGGTGTCCGTTTATGGCCCATTAGTACCTTTAAAAAATATAGCGATCCTTTTGTGACGAATTTTGGCCACTTGTGGAAGAACAAGCACTTGCTTATTTGGAACCCTTGGATTGTCGACGATCGAAGAACTGAGTGTGACTTTTACATACGTTGTTTGTTTTGGGCCCATAAGTACTTTTCGGAAATGTAGCGATCCTTTTGGATTGAACCCACTCTTTTCCTCAAATTGTATGAGGGATTTTTTCCATTTGTGGAAGAACAAGCGCTTTCTTATTTGGAATGCTTGGATTGCCGACGACCGAAGAACTGAGTGTGACTTTTGCAGATGGTGTCCGTTTTGTGCCCATAAGTACATTTTTGAAATGTAGCGACCCTTTTGAATTGAACTCATGGCTTCGCCATGACGTATGAAGGATTTTGGCCATTTGTGGAAGAATAAGCGCTTGCTTACTTGGAACCCATAAATTGTCTACGATCGAAGAATTAAGTGTGATTTTTGCATACGGTGTCCGTTTTGGGCCCATAAGTACTTTTCGAAAATATAGCGATCCTTTTGGATTGAATCCACCCTTTATCTCATGTTGTTTTAGTGATTTCGATAGTTTGTGGAAGAACAAGCACTTGCTTATTTGGAATGCTTGGATTGTCGGTGTTCGAAGAACTGAGTGTGACTTTTGCATACGGTGTCCGTTTTGGGCCCATAAGTACTTTTCAAAAATGTAGCGATCCTTTTGGATTGAGCCCATCCTTTTCCTCATGTCGTATGAGTGATTTCAAACATTTGTGGAAGATCATGCACTTGCATATTTGGGATGCTTGGATTGTCGGCGATTGAAGAACTGAGTGTGACTTTTGTATAGGGTGTCTGTTTTGGGCCCATGAGTACTTTTTCAAAATGTAGTGATCCTTTTGGTTTGAACCTACCCTTTTCTTCACGTGAGTGATTTCGGCCATTTGCAGAAGAACAAGCACTTGCTAATTTTGAATGCAGGGATTGTTGATGATCGAAGAACTGAGTGTGACTTTTGCATATGGTGTCCGTTTTAGGCCTATAAGTACTTTTCGGAAATGTAGCGATCGTTTTGGATTGAACCTACCCTTTTTCTCACATCATATGAGTGATTTCGACACTTTGTAGAAGAACATGCACTTGCTTATTTAGAATGCTTGGATTGTCGGAGATCGAAGAACTGAGTGTGACTTTTGCATACGGTGTCCATTTTGGGCCCATAAGTACTTTTCGAAAATGTAGCGATCCTTTTGGATTGAACCCGCCCTTCTCCTCGGGTTGTATGAATGATGTCAGCCATTTGTGGAAGAACAAGCACTTACTTATTTGGAATGCTTGGATTGTCAGGGATCGAAGAACTGAGTGTCACTATTGCATACGGTGTCCGTTTTGGGCCCATAAGTACTTTTCGAAAATGTGGCGACCCTTTTGAATTGAACTCATAGCTTCGTCATGACGTGTGATGGATTTTTGCCATTTGTGGAAGAACAAGCACATGCTTATTTGGAACCCTTGGATTGTCGACGATCGAAGAAGTGAATGGGACTTTTGCATACGGTGTCCATTTTGGGCCCGTAAGTACTTTTCGAAAATGTAGCGGTCCTTTTGGATTGAATACACCCTTTTCCTTATGATATATGAGGGATTTCGGCCATTTGTGGAAGTACAAGCACTTGCTTATTTGGAATTCTTGGTTTGTCGACGATCGAAGAACTGTGTGTGACTTTTGTATACGGTGTCCGTTTTGGGCCCATAAGTACATTTCAAAAATGTAGCAATCCTTTTAGATTGAACCAACCCTTTTACACGCGTCGTATGATTGATTTTGGCCGTTAGTGGAAGAACAAGCACCTGCTTATTTGGAATGCTTGGATTGTCGAAAATCGAAGAACTAAGTGCAACTATTACATACGGTGTTCGTTTTGGGCCCATAAGTGGTTTTTGAAAATGTAGCGACCCTTTTGAATTGAACTCACCACTACACCATGATGTATGATAGATTTTGGCCATTTGTGGTAGAACAAGCACTTGCTTATTTGGAACCCTTGGATTGTTGGCGATCGAAGAACTATTTGTGACTTTTACATACAGTGTCCATTTTTGGGCCCATAAGTACTTTTTGGAAATGTTACGATCCTTTTGGATTGAACCCACCCTTTTCCTCACGATGTATGAGGAATTTTGGCCATTTGTGGAAGAACAAGCACTTTCAAATTTGGAATGCTTGGACTGTCGACGATCGAAGAACTGAGTGTGAGTTTTAGATACAGTGTCTATTTTGGGCCCATAAGTACTTTTTGGAAATGTAGCAATCCTTTTGGATTGAACCCACCCTTTTCCTCGCATCGTATGAGTGATTTCAGCCATTTTTGGAAGAACATGGACTTGCTCATTTGGAATGATTAGATTGTCGACGATCGAAGAACTGAGTGTGACTTTTGCATACGGTGTCCGTTTTGGGGCCAGAAGTACTTTTCGAAAATGTGGCGATCCTTTTAGATTGAACTCACCCTTTTCCTCCCATTGTATAAGTGATTTTGACCGTTTGTAGAAAAACAAGCACTTGCTTATTTGGAATGCTTGGATTGTCGGCGATCGAAGAACGGAGTGTGACTTTTGCATGCGGTGTCCGTTTTGGGCCCATAATTACTTTTCAAAAACGTAGCGATCATTTTGGATTGAACCCACCCTTTTCCTCGTGTTCTTTTAGTTATTTCGACAGTTTGTGGAAGAACGAGCACTTGCTTATTTGGAATGCTTGGATTGTCGACGATCGAAGAACTGAGTGTGACTTTTGCATAAGGCGTCCATTTTCGGCCCATAAGTGCTTTACAGAAATGTAGCGATCCTTTTGGATTGAACCCATCCTTTTCCTCATGTTGTATGATTGATTTTGGTCATTTGTGGAAGAACAAGGACTTGCAATTTTTGAATGCTGGGATTGTCGATGACCAAAGAACTGAGTGTGACTTTTGCAAACGGTGTCCGTTTGGGGCCCATAAGTACTCTTCGGAAATGTTGTGATCCTTTTGGATTGAACCCACCCTTTTCCTCACATCGTACGAGTGATTTAGACCGTTCGTGGAAGAACAAGTACTTGCTTATTTCAAATACTTTGATTGTCGGCGATCGAAGAACTGAGTGTGAATTTTGTATACGTTGTCTGTTTTGGGCCCATAAATACTTTTCGCAAAAGTTACGACCCTTTTAAATTGAAGTCACAGCTTCGTCGTAACATATGACAAATTTTAGCAATTTGTGGAAGATCAAGTACTTGCTTATTTCGAAGCCTTCGATTGTCAGCGATCGAAGAACTAAGTGTGACTTTTACATACAGTGTCCATTTTGGCCCGTAAGTACTTTTTGAAAATGTTGCGATCCTTTTAGATTGAACCCACCCTTTTCCTCATGATGCATGAGGGATTTCAGCCATTTGTGGAAGAACAAGCACTTGCTCATTTGGAATGCTTTGATTGTCAACGATCGAAGAACTGAGTGTGACTTTTGCATACGGTGTCCGTTTTGGGCCGATAAGTACTTTTCAAAAATGTAGCGACCCTTTTGAATTGAACTCACCACTTCGCCATGACGTATGATGGATTTTGGCCATTTGTGGAAGAACAAGCACCTGCTTATTTGGAACCCTTGGATTGTCGACGATCGAAAAACTGAGTGTGGCTTTTGCGTACAGTGTCCATTTTGGGCCCAAAAGTACTTTTCGAAAATGTTGCGATCCTTTTGGATAGATCCCACCCTTTTCCTCATGATGGACGAGGGATTTCGGCCATTTGTGGTAGAAAAAACGTTTGCTTATTTGGAATGCTTGGATTGTCGACGATCGAAGAACTGAGCGTGACTTTTGCAAATGGTGTCCATTTTGGGCCCATACGTACTTTTCGAAAATGTAGCGATCCTTTTGGATTGAACCCACCCTCTTCATCGTATCGTATGAGTGATTTAGGCCATTTCTGGAAGAACAAGCACTTGCTCATTTGGAATGCTTGGATTGTCGGCGATCGAAGAACTGAGAGTGACTCTTGTATACGGTGTCCGTTTTGCGCACATAATTACTTTTCGAAAATGTAGCGACCCTTTTGAATTGAGCCCACCCTTTTCCTCGCATCTTATGAGTGATTTCGGCCGTTTGTGGAAAAACAAGCACTTTCTTATTTGGAATGCTTGGATTGTCGACGATCAAAGAATTGAGTGTGACTATTGCATACGGCGTCCGTTTTGGGCCCATAAGTACTTTTCAGAAATGTAGGGATCCTTTTGGATTGAAGCCACCCTTTTCCTCATGTCATATGAGTGATTTCAACCATTTGTATAAGAATAAGCACTTGCTTATTTGGAATGCTTGGATTGTCGGTGATCGAAGAACTGATTGTTACTATTGCATACGGTGTCCGTTTTGCGCCCATAAGTACTTTTCAAAAATGTAGTGACCCTTTTGAATTGAACTCACCACTTCGCCACGACGTATGATGGATATTGGCCATTTGTGGAAGAACAAGAACTTGCTTATTTGGAACCCTTGGATTGTCGGTGATCGAAAAACTGAGTGTGACTTTTGCGTACAGTGTCCATTTTGGGCCCATAAGTACTTTTCAAAAATGTTGCGATCCTTTTGGATTGATCCCACCCTTTTCCTCATGATGGATGAGGGATTTCAACCATTTGTGGTAGAACAAACGTTTGCTTATTTGGAATGCTTGGATTGTCAACGATCAAAGAACTGAGCGTGACTTTTGCAAATGGTGTCCGTTTTGGGCCCATAAGTACTTTTCGAAAATGTAGCGATCCTTTTGGATTGAACCCACCCTCTTCCTCGTATCGTATGAGTGATTTAGGCCATTTGTGGAAGAACAAGCACTTGCTTATTTGGAATGCTCGGATTGTCGACGATCGAAGAATTGAGTGTGACTGTTGCATACGGCGTCCGTTTTGGGCCCATAAGTACTTTTCAGAAATGTAGTGATCCTTTTGGATTGAAGCCACCCTTTTCCTCTTGTCATATGAGTGATTTCAACCATTTTTAGAAAAATAAGCACTTGCTTATTTGGAATGCATGGATTGTCGGTGATCGAAGAACTGATTGCTACTATTGCATACGGTCTCCGTTTTGCGCCCATAAGTACTTTTCGAAAATGTAGCGACCCTTTTGAATTGAACTCACCACTTTGCCATGACGTATGATGGATTTTGGCCATTTGTGGAAGAACAAGCACTTGCTTATTTGGAACCCTTGGATTGTCGGCGATCGAAAAACTGAGTGTGACTTTTGCGTACAATGTCCATTTTGGGCCCATAAGTACTTTTTGAAAATGTTGTGATCCTTTTGGATTGATCCCACCCTTTTCCTCATGATGTATGACAAATTTCAGCCATTTGTGGTAGAACAAACGTTTGCTTATTTGGAATGCTTGGATTGTCGACGATCGAAGAACTGAGCGTGACTTTTGCAAACGCTGTCCGTTTTGGGCCCATAAGTGCTTTTCGAAAATGTAGCGATCCTTTTGGATTGAACCCACCCTCTTCGTCATATCGTATGAGTAATTTAGGCCATTTGTGGAAGAACAAGCACTTGCTTATTTGGAATGTTTAGATTGTCGGTGATCGAAGAACTGAGAGTGACTTCTGTATACGGTGTCCGTTTTGGGCCCATAAGTACTTTTCAAAAATGTAGCGATCCTTTTGGATTGGACCCTCGCTTTTCCTCGCCTTGTATGAGTGCTTTTGACCATTTGTGGAAGAACGAGCAGTTGCTTATTTGGAACCCTTGGATTTTCGACGATCGAAGAACTGAGTGTGACTTTTGCATACGGTGTCCGTTTTGCGCACATAAGTACTTTTTGGAAATGTAGCGATCCTTTTGGATTGAACCCACCCTCTTCCTCGTATTGTATGAGTGATTTAGGCCATTTGTGGAAGAACAAGCACTTGCTTATTTGGAATGCTTGGATTGTCGACGATCGAAGAATTGAGAGTGACTTGTGTATATGGTGTCCATTTTGCGCACATAAGTACTTTTTGAAAATGTAGCGACCCTTTTGAATTGAGCCCACCCTTTTCGTCACATCATATGAGTGATTTCGACCATTTGTGGAAGAACAAGCACTTACTTATTTGGAATGCTTGGATTGTCGACGATCGAAGAACTGAGTGTGACTTTTGTATACAGTGTCCGTTTCGGGCCCATAAGTACTTTTCGAAAATGTAGCGATCCTTTTGGATTGAACCCACCCTTTCCTTACCTCGTTTGAGTGATTTTGATTATTTGTGGAAGAACAAGCACTTGCTTATTTGGAATGCTTGGATTGTCGACGATTGCTGAATTGAGTGTGACTGTCGCGTACGGCATCCGTTTTGGGCCCATAAGTACTTTTCAGAAATTTAGTGATCCTTTTGGGTTGAAGCCACCGTTTTCCTCGTGTCGTATGAGTGATTTCAACCATTTGTAGAAGAATAAGCACTTGCTTATTTGGAATGCTTGGATTGTCGATGATCGAAGAACTGAGTGTTACTATTGCAAACGGTCTCCGTTTTGCGCCCATAAGTACTTTTCGGAAATGTAGCGACCCTTTTGAATTGAACTCACCACTTTGCCATGACGTATGATGGATTTTGGCCATTTCTGGAAGAACAAGCACTTGCTTATTTGGAACCCTTGGATTGTCGGCGATCGAAAAATTGAGTGTGACTTTTGCGTACAGTGTCCATTTTGGGCCCATAAGTACTTTTTGAAAATGTTGCGATCCTTTTGGATTGATCCCACCCTTTTCCTCATGATGTATGACAAATTTCAGCCATTTGTGGTAGAACAAATGTTTGCTTATTTGGAATGCTTGGATTGTCGACGATCGAAGAACTGAGCGTGACTTTTGCAAACGATTTCCGTTTTGGGCCCATAAGTACTTTTCGAAAATGTAGCGATCCTTTTGGATTGAACCCACCCTCTTCGTCGTATCGTATGAGTGATTTAGGCCATTTGTGGAAGAACAAGCACTTGCTTATTTGGAATGCTTAGATTGTCGACGATCGAAGAACTGAGAGTGACTTCTGTATACGGTGTCCATTTTGGGCCCATAAGTACTTTTCAAAAATGTAGCGATCCTTTTGGATTGGACCCTCCCTTTTTCTCGCCTTGTATGAGTGCTTTTGACCATTTGTAGAAGAATGAGAAGTTGCTTATTTGGAACCCTTGGATTTGCAGCGATCGAAGAACTGAGTGTGACTTTTGCATACGGTGTCCGTTTTGCGCACATAAGTACTTTTTGAAAATGTAACGATCCTTTTGGATTGAACCCACCCTCTTCCTCGCATTGTATGAGTGATTTAGGCCATTTGTGGAAGAACAAGCACTTGCTTATTTGGAATGCTTGGATTGTTGACGATCGAAGAATTGAGAGTGACTTTTGTATACGGTGTCCGTTTTGCGCACATAAGTACTTTTTGGAAATGTAGCGACCCTTTTGAATTGAGCCCACCCTTTTCCTCACATCGTATGAGTGATTTCGACCATTTGTGAAAGAACAAGCACTTACTTATTTAGAATGCTTGGATTGTCGACGATCGAAGAACTGAGTGTGACTTTTACATACAGTGTCCGTTTCGGGCCCATAAGTACTTTTCAAAAATGTAGCGATTCTTTTGGATTGAACCCATCCTTTTCCTTACCTCGTTTGAGTTATTTTGATTGTTTGTGAAAGAACAAGCACTTGCTTATTTGGAATGCTTAGATTGTCGACGATCGATGAATTGAGTGTGACTGTTGCGTACGGCGTCCATTTTGGGCCCATAAGTACTTTTCAGAAATTTAGTGATCCTTTTAGGTTGAAGCCACCATTTTCCTCGTGTCGTATGAGTGATTTCAACCGTTTGTAGAAGAATAAGCACTTGCTTATTTGGAATGCTTGGATTGTCGGTGATCGAAGAACTGAGTGTTACTATTGCATACGGTCTCCGTTTTGCGCCCATAAGTACTTTTCGAAAATGTAGCGACCCTTTTGAATTGAACTCACCACTTCCCCATGACATTTGATGGATTTTGGCCATTTGTGGAAGAACAACCACTTGCTTATTTGGAACCCTTGGATTGTCGGCGATCAAAAAACTGAGTGTGACTTTTGCGTACAGTGTCCATTTTGGGCCCATAAGTACTTTTCGAAAATGTTGCGATCTTTTTGGATAGATCCCACCCTTTTCCTCATGATGTAAGAGGGATTTCAGCCATTTGTGGTAGAACAAACGTTTGTTTATTTGGAATGCTTGGATTATCGACGATCGAAGAACTGAGCGTGAATTTTGCAAACGGTGTCCGTTTTGGGCCCATAAGTACTTTTCGAAAATATAGTGATCCTTTTGGATTGAACCCACCCTCTTCGTCGTATCGTATGAGTGATTTAGGCCATTTGTGGAAGAACAAGTACTTGCTTATTTGGAATGCTTGGATTGTCGACGATCGAAGAACTAAGAGTGACTTTTATATACGGTGTCCGTTTTGGGCCCATAAGTACTTTTTGGAAATGTAGCGATCCTTTTGGATTGGACCCTCCCTTTTCCTTGCCTCGTATGAGTGATTTTGACCATTTGTGGAAGAACGAGCAGTTGCTTATTTGGAACCCTTGGATTTTCGACGATCGAAGGACTGAGTGTGACGTTTGCATACGGTGTCCGTTTTGCGCACATAAGTACTTTTTGGAAATGTAGCGATCCTTTTGAATTGAACCCACCCTCTTCCTCATATCGTATGAGTGATTTAGGCCATTTGTGGAAGAACAAGCACTTGCTTATTTGGAATGCTTGGATTGTCGACGATCGAAGAACTGAGAGTGACTTTTGTATACGGTGTCCGTTTTGCGCACATAAGTACTTTTCGAAAATGTAGCGACCCTTTTGAATTGAGCCCACCCTTTTCCTCACATCGTATGAGTGATTTAGACCATTTGTGAAAGAACAAGTACTTACTTATTTGGAATGCTTGGATTGTCGGCGATCGAAGAACTAAGTATGACTTTTGCATACAGTGTCCGTTTCGAGCCCATAAGTACTTTTCGAAAATGTAGCGATCCTTATGGATTGAACCCACCCTTTTCCTTGCCTCGTTTGAGTGATTTTGATTGTTTGTGGAAGAACAAGCACTTGCTTATTTGGAATGCTTGGATTGTTGGCGATCGATGAATTGAGTGTGACTGTTGCGTACGGCGTCCGTTTTGGGCCCATAAGTACTTTTCAAAAATGTAGTGATCCTTTTGGATTGAAGCCACCCTTTTCCTCATGTCGTATGAGTGATTTCAACCATTTGTGGAAGAATAAGCACTTGCTTATTTAGAATGCTTGGATTGTCGGTGATCGAAGAACTGAGTGTTACTATTGCATACGGTCTCCATTTTACGCCCATAAGTACTTTTCGGAAATGTAACGACCCTTTTGAATTGAACTCACCACTTCGCCATGACGTATGATAGATTTTGGCCATTTGTGGAAGAACAAGCACTTGCTCATTTGGAACCCTTGGATTGTCGACAATCGAAAAACTGAGTGTGACTTTTGTGTACAGTGCCATTTTGAGCCTATAAGTACTTTTTGAAAATGTTACGATCCTTTTGGATTGAATCCACCCTTTTCCTCACATAGTATGAGTGATTTAGACCATTTGTAGAAGAACAAGCACTTGCTTATTTGGAATGCTTGGATTGTCGACGATCGAAGAGCTGAGAGTGACTTTTGTATACGGTGTCCGTTTTGCGTACATAAGTACTTTTAGGAAATGTAGCGACCCTTTTGAATTGAGCTCACCCTTTTCCTTGCATTGTATGAGTGATTTCGACCGTTTGTGTAAGAATAAGTACTTGCTTATTTGGAATGTTTGGATTGTGGGCGATCGAAGAACTGAGTGTGACTTTTGCATACAGTGTCCATTTTAGGCCCATAAGTAATTTTTGGAAATGTAGCGGTCCTTTTGGATTGAAGCCACCCTTTTCCTCGCGTCGTATGAGTGATTTCAGCCATTTGTGGAAGAATAAGCACTTGCTTATTTGGAATGCCTGGATTGTCGACGTCGAAGAACTTAGTGTGACTTTTACATACGGTGTCCATTTTGGGCCCATAAATACTTTTCGTAAAAGTAGCGACCCTTTTGAATTGAATTCATAGCTTCGTCGTAACGTATGATGAATTTTGGCAATTTGCGGAAGATCAAGCACTTGCTTATTCGAAACCCTTGGACTGTGGACGATCGAAGAACTGAGTGTGACTTTTACATACGATTTCTTTTTTTGGCCCACAAGTACTTTTCAAAAATATTACGATCCTTTTGGATTGAACCCATCCTTTTCCTCATGATGTAAGAGGGATTTTAGCCATTTGTGGAAGAACAAGCACTTGCTTATTTGGAATCCTTGGATTGTCGGCGATCGAAGAACTGAGTGTGACTTTTGCATGCGGTGTCCGTTTTGGGCCCATAAGTGCTTTTCGGAAATGTAGCAATCCTTTTGGATTGAAACCACCCTTTTCCTCACATTGTATGAGTGATTTCGACCGTTTGTAGAAGCGAAAGCACTTGCTTATTTTGAATGCTTGGATTGTCGGTGATCGAAGAACTGAGTGTCACTTTTGCATATGGTGTCCGTTTTGGGCCCATAAGTTCTTTTCAAAAATGTGGCGATCCTTTTGGATTGAACCTACCCTTTTCCTCACATCGTATGAGTGATTTTGACCATTCGTAGAAGATCAAGCACTTGCTTATTTGGAATGCTTGGATTGTCGGCGATCGAAGAACTTAGTGTGACTTTTGCATATGGTGTCCATTTTAGGCTCATAAGTGCTTTTCGAAAAGGTAGCGATCCATTTGGATTGAACCTACCCTTTTCCTCAGGTCGTATGAGTGATTTCAGTTATTTGTGGAAGAACAAGCACTTACTTATTTGGAACCCTTGGATTGTTGACGATCGAAGAACTGAGTGTGACTTTTGCATACTATGTCCATTTTGGGCCCATAAGTACTTTTCAGAAATATAGCAATCCTTTTGGATTGAACCCACCCTTTTCCTCGCAATGTGTGAGGGATTTTGGCCATTTGTGGAAGAACAAGCACTTGCTTATTTGGAATGCTTGGATTGTGGGCGATCGAAGAACTGAGTGTGACTTTTGCATACGGTGTCCGTTTTAGCCCCATAAGTAATTTTCGGAAATGTAACGGTCCTTTTGGATTGAAGCCACCCTTTTCCTCACGTCGTATGAGTGATTTCAGCTATTTGTGGAAGAATAAGCACTTGCTTATTTGGAATGCTTAGATTGTCCATGATCGAACAACTGAGTGTGACTTTTACATACGGTGTCCGTTTCGGGCCCATAAATTCTTTTTGAAAAAGTAGCGACCCTTTTGAATTGAAGTCATAGCTTCGTCGTACAGTATGACGAATTTTGACCATTTGTGGAAGAACAAATCGTATGACTGATTTTGGCCGTTTGTGAATGAACAAGCACCTGCTTGTTTGGAATTCTTGGATTGTCGGCAATCGAAGAACTGAGTGTAACTATTGCATACGGTGTCCATTTTGAGCCCGTAAGTAGTTTTCAGAAATGTAGCGACCCTTTTGAATTGAACTCACCGCTTCGCCATGACGTATGACAAATTTTGGCCATTTGTGGAATCATAAGCACTTGCTTATTTGGAACCCTTGGACTGTCGGCGATCGAAGAAATGAGTGTGGCTTTTGCATATGGTGTCCGTTTTGGGCCAATAAGTACTTTTCAAAAATGTAGCGATCCTTTTGGATTGAACCCACCCATCTCCTCGCAATGTATGAGGGATTTTGGCCATTCTTGGAAGAACAAGCACTTGCTTATTTGAAACGCTTGGATTGTCGGCGATCGAAGAACTGAGTGTGACTTTTGCATACGGTGTCCGTTTTGGGCCCATAAGTACTTTTCATAAATGTAGCTATCCTTTTGGATTGAACCCTCCCTTTTCGCCGCGTCGTATGAGTGATTTCGGTTGTTTATGGAAGAACAAGCACTTGCTTATTTGTAATGCTTGGATTGTTGGCGATCGAAGAACTGAGCGTGACTTTTGCATACGATATCCATTTTGGGTCCATAAGTACTTTTCGAAAATGTGGCGATCCTTTTGGATTGAACCTACCCTTTTCCTCTCGTCGTATGAGTGATTTTGGCTGTTTGTGGAAGAACAAGCACTTTCTTATTTGGAATGCTTGGATTGTCGACGATCGAAGAACTGAGTGTGACATTTGCATACGGCGTCCGTTTCGGGCCCATAAGTACTTTTTAGAAATTTAGCGACCCCTTGGAATTGAATTCACCGCTTCACCGTGATGTATGACAGATTTTGGCCATTTGTGCAATCATAAGCACTTGCTTATTTGGAACCCTTGGACTGTCGACGATCGAAGAACTGAGTGTGAATTTTGCATATGGTGTCCGTTTTGGGCCTATAAGTACTTTTCGAAAATGTAGCGATCCTTTTGGATTGAACCCACCCATCTCCTCACAATGTAAGAGGGATTTTGGCCATTTGTGGAAGAACAAGCACTTGCTTATTTGAAATGCTTAGATTGTCGGCGATCGAAGAACTGAGTGTGACTTTTGCATTCGGTGTCCGTTTTGTGCCCATAAGTACTTTCTGGAAATGTAGAGACCCTTTTGAATTGAACTCATAGCTTCACCATGATGTATGATGGATTTTGTCCATTTGTGAAAGAACAAGAACTTGCTTATTTGGAACCCTTGGATTGTCGACAATCGAAGAACTGAGTGTGACGTCTGCATACGGTGTCCGTTTTGGGCACCTTTTCCTCGCGATGTATGAGGGATTTTGGCCATTTGAGGAAGAACAAGCACATGCTTATTTGGAATGCTTGGATTGTCGGCGATCGAAGAACTGAGTGTGACTTTTGCATACGGTCTCCGTTTTGGGTCCATAAGTACTTTTTGGAAATGTAGCGATCCTTTCGGATTGAACCCACCCTTTTCCTCGTGTCGTATGAGTGATTTCAGCCGATTGTGGAAGAATAAGCACTCGCTTATTTGGAATGCTTGGATTGTCGACGATCAAAGAACTGAGTGTGACTATTGCATACGGTGTCCGTTTTGCACCCATAAGTACTTTTCGGAATTGTAGTGACCTTTTTGAATTGAACTCACCACTTCGTCGTGATGTATGATGGATTTTGGCCATTTGTGGAAGAAAAAGCACTTGCTTATTTGGAACATTTGGATTGTCGGCGATCGAAAAATTGAGTGTGACTTTTACGTGCGGTGTCCGTTTTAGGCCCATAAGTACTTTTCGAAAATGTTGCGATCCTTTTGGATTGATCCCACCCTTTTCCTCGTAATTTATGACGGATTTCCACCATTTGTGGTAGAACAAACATTTGCTTATTTGGAATGCTTGGATTATCGACGATCGAAGAACTGAGTTTGACTTTTGCATACTGTGTCCGTTTTAGGACCATAATAACTTTTTGAAAATGTAGCAATCCTTTTGGATTGAGCCCACCCTTTTCCTTGCATCGTACAAGTGATTTCGGCCATTTGTGGAAGAACAAGCACTTGCTTTTTTGGAATGCTTGGATTGTTGGCGATCGAAGAACTGGATGTGATTTTTGTATACGGTGTCCGTTTCGGGCCCATAAGTACTTTTTGGAAATATAATGATCCTTTTGGATTGTACCCACCCTTTTCCTCGCCTCATATTAGTGATTTTAACCATTTCTGGAAGAACAAGCACTTGCTTATTTGGAATGCTTGGATTGTCGGCGATCAAAGAACTGAGTGTGACTTTTGCATACGGTCTCAGTTTTGGGTCCATAAGTACTTTTTGGAAATGTAGCGATCCTTTTGGATTGAACCCAACCTTTTCCTCATGTCGTATGAGTGATTTCAGTTGTTTGTGGAAGAATAAGCACTTGCTTATTTGGAATGCTTGGATTGTCGGCGATCGAAGAACTGAGTGTGACTTTTGCATACAGTATCCGTTTCGGGCCCATTAGTAAATTTTGGATATGTAGCGATCCTTTTGGATTGAACCCACCCTTTTCCTCACCACGTATGAGTGATTTTGATCATTTGTGGAAGAATAGGCACTTGCTTATTTGGAATACTTGGATTGTCAGCGATCGAAGAACTAAGTGTGACTTTTGCATACGGTGTCCGTTTTTTGCCCATAAGTACTTTTTGGAAATGTAGTGATCCTTTTAGATTGAACCCATCCTTTTCTTCACATCATATGAGGGATTTCGGCCATTTATGGAAGAACAAGCACTTGCTTATTTGGAATGCTTGGATACTGAGTTCCATTTTTGCAGACGGTGTCCGTTTTCGGCCCATAAGTACTTTTCAGAAATGTAACGATCCTTTTAGATTGAACCCACCCTTTTTATCGCTATGTATGAAGGATTTCAACCATTTGTAGAAGAACAAGTACTTGCTTATTTGGAATGTTTAGATTGTCGACGATCGAAGAACTGAGTGTGACTTTTGCATACGGTATCCGTTTTGAGCCCATAAGTACTTTTTGGAAATGTCGCGATCCTTTTGGATTGAACCCACTCTTTTCCTTGTGTCGTATGAGTGATTTCGGCCATTTGTGGAAGAACAAGAACCTGCTTATTTGGAATGCTTGGATTGTCGGGGATTGAAGAACTGAGTGTGACTTTTGCATACTGTGTCCATTTTGAGGCCCTAAGTACGTTTAAAAAATGTAGCGATCCTTTTGGATTGAACCCACCCTTTTCCTCGCGTCGTATGAGTGATTTTAGCCGTTTGTGGAAGAACAAGCACTTGCTTATTTGGAATGCTTGGATTGCCAACGATTGAAGAACAGAGTGTGACTATTGCATATGGTCTCCGTTTTGCGCCCATAAGTACTTTTTGGAAATGCGGCCCTTTTGAATTGAACTCATAGCTTCACCGTGATGTATGATGGATTTTTGCCATTTGTGAAAGAACAAGCACTTGCTTATTTGGAACCCTTGGATTGTCGGCGATCGAAGAACTGAGTGACTTTCGCATACGTTGCCCGTTTTGAGCGCATAAGTACTTTTCAAAAATGTATCGATCCTTTTGGTTTGTACCCACCCTTTTCCTCGTGATGTATGAGGGATTTCGGCCATTTTAGGAAGAACAAGCATATGCTCATTCAGAATGCTTGGATTATCGACGATCGAAGAACTGAGTGTGACTTTTGCTTACGGTGTCCGTTTTGATCCCATAAATACTTTTCAAAAATGTAGCAATCCTTTAGGATTGAGCCCACCCTTTTCCTTGCATCGTATGAGTGATTTCAGCCATTTGTGGAAGAACAAGCACTGGCTTATTTGGAATGCTAGGATGATCGGCGATCGAAGAACTGAGTGTGACTATTGAATACGGTGTCCGTTTTGTGCCCATAAGTGCTTTTCGAAAATGTAGCGACCCTTTTGAATTGAACTCATAGCTTCACCGTGACGTATGATAGATTTTAGCCATTTGTAGAAGAACAAGCACTTGCTTATTTGGAATGCTTGGAGTGTCGACGATCGAAGAACCGAGTGTGACTTTTGCATGCGATTTCTGTTTTAGGTCCATAAATACCTTTAAAAAATATAGCGATCCTTTTGGATTGAACCCACCCTTTTTCTCACATCGTAATAGGGATTTTGGCGATTTGTGGAAGAACAAGAACTTGCTTATTTGGAACTCTTGGATTGTCGACGATCGAAGAATTTATTGTGAATTTTGCATACGGTGTCCGTTTTGGGCCCATAAGTACTTTTCGAAAATGTAGCGATCCTTTCTGATTGAACCCACCCTTTTCCTCGCATTGTATGAGTGATTTCAACTGTTTGTGGAAGAACAAGCACTTGCTTATTTGGAATGCTAAGATTGTCGACGATCGAATAACTGAGTGTGACTTTTGCAAATGGTGTCCGTTTTGGGCGCATAAGTACTTTTCGAAAATGTAGCTATCCTTTTGGATTGAATCCATCCTTTTCCTCGCATCGTATGAGTAATTTTAGCCATTTGTGGAAGAACAAACACTTGCGTGTTTGGAATAATTGGATTGTCGGTGATCGAAGAACTGAGTGTGACTATTGCATACGGTGTCCGTTTTTAGCCCATAAGTTCTTTTCGGAAATGTAGCGACCCCTTTGAATCTTCGCCATGATGTATGATGAATTTTGGCCATTTGGAAAAGAACAAGCACTTGCTTATTTGGAACCCTCAGATTGTCGGCGATTGAAGAACTGAGTGTGACTTTTGCATACAGTGTCCGTTTTGAGCCCATAAGTACTTTTTTGAAATGTAGTGATACTTTTGGATTGAACCCACCCTTTTCCTCGCGTCGTATGAGTGATTTCAGCCATTTGTGGAAGAAAAAGCACTTGTTTATTTGGAACCCTTGGATTGTCGGCGATCGAAGAACTGAGTGTGACTTTTGCATACGGTGTCCATTTTGGGCCCATTAGTACTTTTCAGAAATGTAGCAATTCTTTTGGATTGAACCCACCTTTTTCTCGCATCGTATGAGTGATTTTGGCCGTTTGTGGAGGAACAAGCACTTGCTTATTTGGAATGCTTCGATTGTCGACGATCGAAGAACTGAGGGCGACTTTTGCATATGGTGTCCGTTTTGGGCCTTTTAGTACCTTTAAAGAATATAGCGATCCTTTTGGATTGAACCCACCCTTTTCCTTACATTGTATGAGGGATTTCTAACATTTGTGGAGCAACAAGCACTTGCTTATTTGGAATACTTGGATTGTCAGCGATCGAAGAACTGTATGTGACTTTTGCATACGGTGTCCGATTTGGGCCCATAAGTACTTTTCAAAAATGTAGTGACCCTTTTGAATCGAACTCACCACTTCGCCGTGACGTATGACGGATTTTGGCCATTTGTGGAAGAACAAGCATTTGCTTATTTGGAACCCTTGGATTGTCGACGATCGAAGAACTGAGTGTGACTTTTGCATACGTTGTCCATTTTGGGCCTATAAGTACTTTTAGGAAATTTAGCGATCCTTTCTGATTGAACCCACCCTTTTCCTTGCATCTTATGAGGAATTTCGGTAGTTTGTGGAAGAACAAGCACTTGCTTATTTGGAATGCTTAAATTGTCGACGATCGAAGAACTGAGTGTGACTTTTGCATACGGTGTCCGTTATGGGCCCATAAGTACTTTTTGGAAATGAGGGATTTCGAACATTTGTGGGGCAACAAGCACTTGCTTATTTGGAATACTTGGATTGTCAGCGATCGAAGAACTGTGTGTGACTTTTGCATACAGTGTCCGATTTGGGCCCATAAGTACTTTTCGAAAATGTAGTGAACCTTTTGAATCGAACTCACCACTTCGCCGTGACGTACGACGAATTTTGGCCAATTATGGAAGAACAAGCACTTGCTTATTTGGAACCCTTGGATTGTCGACGATCGAAGAACTGAGTGTGACTTTTGCATACGTTGTCCGTTTTGGGCCCAAAAGTACTTTTAGGAAATTTAGCGATCCTTTCTGATTGAACCCACCCTTTTCCTTGCATCTTATGAGCGATTTCAGTAATTTGTGGAAGAACAAGCACTTGCTTATTTGGAATGCTTGAATTATCGATGATCGAAGAACTGAGTGTGACTTTTGCATACGGTGTCCGTTATGGGCCCATAAGTACTTTTTGGAAATGAGGGATTTCGAACATTTGTGGGGCAACAAGCACTTGCTTATTTGGAATACTTGGATTGTCAGCGATCGAAGAACTGTGTGTGACTTTTGCATACGGTGTCCGATTTGGGCCCATAAGTACTTTTCAAAAATGTAGTGACCCTTTTGAATCGAACTCACCACTTCGCCGTGACGTACGACGAATTTTGGCCATTTGTGGAAGAACAAGCACTTGCTTACTTGGAACCCTTGGATTGTTGGCGATCGAAGAACTGAGTGTGACTTTTGCATACGTTGTCCGTTTTGGGCCCAAAAGTACTTTTAGGAAATTTAGCGATCCTTTCTGATTGAACCCACCCTTTTCCTTGCATCTTATGAGGGATTTCGGTAGTTTGTGGAAGAACAAGCACTTGCTTATTTGGAATGCTTGAATTGTCGACGATCGAAGAACTGAGTGTGACTTTTACATACGATGTCTGTTATGGGCCCATAAGTACTTTTTGAAAATGTAGCGATCCTTTTGGATTGAACCCACCCTTTTTCTCGTGCCTTATGTATGATTTCGGCCGTTTGTGGAAGAACGAGCACTTGCTTATTTAGAATGCTTGGATTGTAGGCAATCGAAGAAACAAGAGTGACTATTGCATACGGTGTCCATTTCGGATCCATAAGTACATTTTGAAAATATATCGATCCTTTTGGTTTGTGCCCACCCTTTTCCTAGCGATGTATTTGGGATTTCGACCTTTTGTGGAAGAACAAGCACATGCTTATTTGGAATGCTTGGATTGTCGGCGATCGAAGAACTGAGTGTGACTTTTGCTTACGGAGTCCGTTTTGAGCCCAAAAATACTTTTTAAAAATGTAGCAATCCTTTTGGATTCAACCCACCCTTTTCCTCGTGTCGTACGAGTAATTTCAGCCATTTGTGGAAGAACAAGCACTGGCTTATTTGGAATGTTAGGATGGTCGGCGATCGAAGAACTGAGTGTGACTTTTGAATACGGTGTCCGTTTTGCGCCCATAAGTACTTTTTGAAAATGTAGCGACCTTTTTGAATTGAACTCACAGCTTCATGGTGACATATGATGGATTTTAGCCATTTGTGGAACAACAAGCACTTGCTTATTTGGAATGCTTGGAGTGTCGACGATCGAAGAACCGAGTGTGACTTTTGCATACGGTGTCTATTTTAGGCCCATAAGTACCTTTAAAAAATATAGCTATCCCTTTTGATTGAACCCACTCTTTTTCTCACATCGTATGAGGGATTTTGGCCATTTGTGGAAGAACAAGAACTTTCTTATTTGGAACCCTTGGATTGTCGGCGATCGAAGAACTTATTGTGACTTTTACATACGGTGTCCATTTCGGTCCCATAAGTACTTTTCGAAAATGTAGCTACCCTTTCTGATTGAACCCACCCTTTTCCTCGCATTGTATGAGTGATTTCAGCCGTTTGTGGAAGAACAAGCACTTGCTTATTTGGAATGCTTGGATTGTCGACGATCGAATAACTGAGTGTGACTTTTCAAATGGTGTCCGTTTTGGGCACATAAGTATTTTTCGAAAATGTAGCTATCCTTTTGGATTGAACCCATCCTTTTCCTCACATCGTATGAGTAATTTTGGCCATTTGTGGAAGAACAAGCACTTTCGTATTTGGAATAATTAGATTGTCGGCGATCGAAAAACTGAGTGTGACTATTACATACGGCGTCCATTTTGGGCCCATAAGTTCTTTTCGAAAATGTAGCGTCCCTTTTGTATTGAACTCACAGCTTCGCCGTGACGTATGACGAATTTTGGCCATTTGGAAAAGAACAAGCACTTGCTTATTTGGAACCCCTGGATTGTCGGCGATTGAAGAACTGAGTGGGACTTTTGCATACGGTGTCCGTTTTGGGCCCATAAGTACTTTTGGAAAATGTAGCAATCCTTTTGGATTGAACCCACCCATTTCCTTACATCGTATTAGTGATTTCGATAGTTTGTGGAAGAACAAGCGCTTACTTATTTGGAATGCTTGGATTGTCGAAGATCGAAGAACTGAGTGTGACTTTTGCATACGTTGTCCGTTTTGGGCCCATAAGTACTTCTTGAAAATGTAGCGGTCCTTTTGGATTGAACCCACCCTTTTCCTCCCATCGTATGAGTGATTTTGGCCATTTGTGGAAGAACAAGCACTTGCTTATTTGGAAAGCTTGGATTGTCGACGATCGAAGAACTGAGTGTGACTTTTGCATACGGTGTCCGTTTTGGACCCATAAGTACTTTTCGAAAATGTAGCGATTCTTTTGGATTAAACCCACCCTTTTTCTCGTGTCGTATAAGTGATTTCAACCATTTGTGGAAGAACAAGCACTTGCTTATTTGGAATGCTTGGATTGTCGATGATCAAAGAACTGAGTGTGACTTTTGCATACAGTGTCCGTTTTGGGCCCATAAGTACTTTTCAAAAATGTAGCGATCCTTTTGGATTGAACCCACCCTTTCTCTCACATCGTATGAGTGATTTTGACCATTTGTGGAAGAACTAGCACTTGCTTATTTGGAATGCTTGGATTGTCGGTGATCGAAGAATCGAGTGTGACTTTTACATACGGTGTCCTTCTTGGCACCATAAGTACTTTTTGGAAATATAGCGATCCTTTTGGATTGAACACACCCATTTCTCCACATCGTATGAGGGATTTTGGCCATTTGTGGAACAACAAGCACTTGCTTATTTGAAATGCTTGGATTGTTGTCGATCGAAGAATTGAGTGTGACTTTTACATACGGTGTCCGTTTTGGGCCCATAAGTAATTTTGGAAATGTAGCGACCCTTTTGAATTGAACTCACCTATTTGCCATAACATATGACAGATTTTGGCCATTTGTGGGAGAACAAGCAGTTGCTTATTTGGATCCCTAGGATTGTCGACGATCGAAAAACTGAGTGTGACCTTTGCATACAGTGTCCATTTTGGGCCCATAATTACTTTTCGAAAATGTAACGATCCTTTCTAATTGAAGCCACCCTTTTTCTCACATCGTATGAAGGATTTCGACAGTTTATGGAAGAACAAGCACTTGCTTATTTGGAATGCTTGGATTGTCGATGATCGAAGAACTGAGTGTGACTTTTGCATATGGTGTTCATTATGGGCCCATAAGTACTTTTCGAAAATGTAGCGATCCTTTTGGATTGAACCCATCCTTTCCCTCATGACGTATTAGGGATTTTGGCCATTTGTGGAAGAACAAACACTTGCTTATTTGGAATGCTTGGACTGTCGACGATCGAAGAACTGAATTTGACTTTTGTGTACGGTGTTCGTTTTGGACCCATAAGTACTTTTTGGAAATGTGGCGATCCTTTTGGGTTGAACCCACACTTTTCCTCGCATTGTATCAGTGATTTCAGCTGTTTGTAAAAGAACAAGCACTTGCTTATTTGGAATGCTTGGATTGTTGGCGATCAAACAACTGAGTGTGACTTATGCATACTGTGTCCATTTTGAGGCCCTAAGTACTTTTCGAAAATGTAGCGATCCTTTTGGATTGAACCCACCCTTTTCCTCGCATTGTATGAGTGATTTCAGCCATTTGTGGAAGAACAAGCACTTGCTTATTAGGAATACTCGGATTGTCTGCGATCGAAGAACAGAGTGTGACTATTGCATATGGTGTCCGTTTTGCGCCCATAAGTACTTTTCAGAAATATAGCGGCCTTTTTAAATTGAACTCACAGCTTCATCCTAATGTATGATGGATTTTGGCCATTTGCGAAAGAACAAGCACTTGCTTATTTGGAACCCTTGGATTGTCGGCGATCGAAGAACTGAGTGTGACTTTTGCATACGGTGTCCGTTTTGGGCTCATAAGTACTTTTCGAAAATGTATCGATTCTTTTGGTTTGTACCCACCCTTTTTCTTACGATGTATGAGGGATTTCAGCCACTTGTGGAAGAACAAGCACTTGCTAATTTGGAATGTTTGGATTGTCGGTGATCGAAGAACTGAGTGTGAATTTTGCACACGATGTCCGTTTTGAGCCCATAAGTACTTTTTGGAAATGTAGCGATCCTTTTAGATTGAACCCACCCTTTTCCTCAAGTTATATGAGTGATTTTGGCCATTTGTGGAAGAACAAGCACTTGCTTATTTGGAATGCTTGGATTGTCGGCGATTGAAGAACTGAGTGTGACTTTTGTATACTGTGTCCATTTCGAGGCCCTAAGTGCTTTTCGAAAATGAAGCGATCCTTTTGGATTGAACCCACCCTTTTCCTCGCGTCATATGAGTGATTTCAACTATTTGTGGAAGAACAAGCACTTGCTTATTTGGAACGCTTGGATTGTCGGCAATCGAAGAACAGAGTGTGACTATTGCATACGGTGTCCATTTTGCGCCCATAAGTACTTTTCAGAAATGTAGCGGCCCTTTTGAATTGAACTCACAGCTTCACAGTGATGTATGAAGGATTTTGGCCAGTTGTGAAAGAACAAGCACTTGCTTATTTGGAATCCTTGGATTGTCGGCGATCGAAGAACTGAGTGTGACTTTTGGATACGGTGTCCGTTTCGGGCTCATAAGTAATTTTCGAAAATGTATCGATCCTTTTGGTTTGTGCCCACCCTTTCCCTTCCGATGTATGAGGGATTTCGGCCACTTATGAAAGAACAAGCACTTGCTTATTTGGAATGTTTGGATTGTCGACGATCGAAGAATTGAGTGCGACTTTTGCATACGGTGTCCGTTTTGAGCCCATAAGTACTTTTTGGAAATGTAGTGATCCTTTTGGATTGAACCTATCCTTTTCCTCGCATCGTATGAGTGATTTCGACCATTTGTGGAAGAACAAGCACTTGCTTATTTGGAATGCTTGGATTATCGGTGATTGAAGAACTGAGTGTGAATTTTGCATACGGTGTCCATTTTGAGGCCCTAAGTACTTTTCGAAAAGGTGACGATCCTTTTGGATTGAACCCACCCTTTTCCTCGCGTCGTATGAGTGATTTCGGCCATTTGTGGAAGAACAAGCTCTTGCCTATTTGGAATGCTTGGATTATCGGTGATTGAAGAACTGAGTGTGACTTTTGCATACTGTGTCCATTTTGAGGCCCTAAGTACTTTTCGAAACGGTGACGATCCTTTTGGATTGAACC
This sequence comes from Olea europaea var. sylvestris, assembly GCF_002742605.1. Taxonomy (NCBI): domain Eukaryota; kingdom Viridiplantae; phylum Streptophyta; class Magnoliopsida; order Lamiales; family Oleaceae; genus Olea; species Olea europaea. The sequence goes on from NW_019230509.1 coordinate 54,590, forward strand.
CACCCTTTTCCTCGCGTCGTATGAGTGATTTCAGCCGTTTGTGGAAGAACAAGCACTTGCTTATTTGGAATGTTTGGATTGTCGGCGATCGAAGAACAGAGTGTGACTATTACATATGGTGTCCGTTTTGCGCCCATAAGTACTTTTTGAAAATGTAGCGGCCCTTTTGAATTGAACTCACAGCTTCACCGCGATGTATGATGGATCTTGACCATTTGTGAAAGAACAAGCACTTGCTTATTTGGACCCCTTGGATTGTCGACGATCGAAGAACTGAGTGTGACTTTTGTATACGGTGTCCATTTTGGGCTCATAAATAGTTTTTGAAAATGTATCGATCCTTTTAGTTTGTACCCACCCTTTTCCTTGCGATGTATGAGGGATTTCGGCCATTTGTGGAAGAACAAGTACTTGCTTATTTGGAATGTTTGGATTGTCGACGATCGAAGAACTGAGTGTGACTTTTGCATACGTTGTCCGTTTTGAGCCCATAAGTACTTTTTGGAAAAGTAGCGATCCTTTTGGATTGAACCTACCCTTTTCCTCGCGTCGTATGAGTGATTTCAGCCATTTGTGGAAAAACAAGCACTTGCTTATTTAGAATGCTTGGATTGTTGGCGATTGAAGAACTGAGTGTGACTTTTGCATACTGTGTCCATTTTGAGGCCCTAAGTACTTTTCAAAAATGTGGCGATCCTTTTGGATTGAACCTAACCTTTTCCTCACGTCGTATGAGTGATTTCAGCCATTTGTAGAAGAACAAGCACTTGCTTATTTGGAATGCTTGGATTGTCGGCGATCGAAGAACAGAGTGTGACTATTACATATGGTGTCCGTTTTGCGCCCATAAGTACTTTTCGAAAATGTAGCGGCCCTTTTGAATTGAACTCATAGCTTCACCACGATGTATGATGGATTTTGGCCATTTGTGAAAGAACAAGCACTTGCTTATTTGGACCCCTTGGATTGTCGACGATCGAAGAACTGAGTGTGACTTTTGTATACGGTGTCCATTTTGGGCTCATAAATAGTTTTCGAAAATGTATCGATCCTTTTAGTTTGTACCCACCCTTTTCCTTGCGATGTATGAGGGATTTCGGCCATTTGTTGAAGAACAAGTACTTGCTTATTTGGAATGTTTGGATTGTCGACGATCGAAGAACTGAGTGTGACTTTTGCATACGTTGTCCGTTTTGAGCCCATAAGTACTTTTTGGAAATGTAGCGATCCTTTTGGATTGAACCTACCCTTTTCCTCGCATCGTATGAGTGATTTCAGCCATTTGTGGAAGACCAAGCACTTGCTTATTTAGAATGCTTGGATTGTTGGCGATTGAAGAACTGAGTGTGACTTTTGCATACTGTGTCCATTTTGAGGCCCTAAGTACTTTTCAAAAATGTGGCGATCCTTTTGGATTGAACCTACCCTTTTCCTCGCGTCGTATGAGTGATTTCAGCCATTTGGGGAAGAACAAGCACTTGCTTATTTGGAATGCTTGGATTGTCGGCGATCGAAGAACAGAGTGTGACTATTACATATGGTGTCCATTTTGCGCCCATAAGTACTTTTCAAAAATGTAGCGGCCCTTTTGAAGTGAACTCACAGCTTCACCATGATGTATGATGGATTTTGGCCATTTGTGAAAGAACAAGCACTTGCTTATTTGGAACCCTTAGATTGTCGGCGATCGAAGAACTAAGTGTGACTTTTGCATACGATGTTCGTTATGGGCCCATAAGTACTTTTCAAAAATGTAGCGATCCTTTTGGATTGAACCCACCCTTTCCCTTGTGACGTATGAAGGATTTTGGCTATTTGTGGAAGAACAGGCACTTGCTTATTTGGAATGCTTGGATTGTCGACGATCGAAGAACTGAGTTTGACTTTTGTGTATGGTGTCCGTTTTTGACGCATAATTACTTTTTGGAAATGTAGCTATCCTTTTAGATTGAACCCACACTTTTCCTCGCATTGTATCAGTGATTTCAGCTGTTTGTAAAACAACAAGCACTTGCTTATTTGGAATGCTTGGATTGTCGGCGATATAAAAACTGAGTGTGACTTTTGCATACGGTGTCTGTTTTGGGCCCATAAGTGCTTTTTGAAAATGTAGTGATCCTTTTTGATTGAACCCACCCTTTTCCTCACGTCCTATGAGTGATTTTGGCCAAATGTTGAAGAACAAGTACTTGCTTATTTGGAATGCTTGGATTGTCGATGATCGAAGAACTGAGTGTGACTATTGCATACAGTGTCCGTTTTGGGCCCATAAGTACTTTTTAAATAATGTAGCGATCCTTTTGGATTGAACCCACCCTTTTCCTCATGTCGTATGAGTGATTTTGGCCATTTGTGGAAGAATGAGCACTTGCTTATTTGGAATGCTTGGATTGTCGGCGATCGAAGAACTGAGTGTGACTATTGCATACAGTGTCTGTTTTGGGACTATAAGTACTTTTTGGAAATGTAGGGACCCTTTTGAATTGAACTCACAGCTTCATCGTGATGTATGAAGAATTTTGGCTGTTTGTGGAAGAACAAGCACTTTCTTATTAGGAACCCCTGGATTGTCGGCGATCGAACAACTGAGTGCGACTTTTCCGTACGGCGTCCGTTTTGGCCCATAAGTACTTTTTGAAAATGTAGCGATCCTTTTGAATTGAACACACCCTTTTCCTCACATTTTCTGAGGGATTTTGGCCATTTTTGGAAGAACGAGCACTTGTTTATTTGGAATGCTTTGATTGTCGGCGATTGAAGAACTGAGTGTGACTTTTGCAGACGGTGTCCTTTTTGTGCCCATAAGTACTTTTGGGAAATGTAGCGATCCTTTTGGATTGAACCCTCCCTTTTCCTCACGATGTATAAGGGATTTCGATCATTTATGGAAGAACAAGCAATTGCATATTTAGAATGCTTGGATTGCCGGCGATCGAAGAACCGAGGGTGACTTTTGCATACAGTGCCCGTTTTGGGCCCATAAGTACTTTTCGAAAATGTAGCAATCCTTTTGGATTGAACCCACCATTTTCCTCATGTTGTGTGAGGGATTTAGATAGTTTGTGGAAGAACAAGCACTTGCTTATTTGGAATGCTTGGATTGCCGGCGATCGAAGAACTGAGGGTGACTTTTGCAGACGGTATCTGTTTTGGTCCCATAAGTACTTTTCGAAAATGTAGCGATCCTTTTGGATTTAACCCACACTTTTCCTCGCATCGTATGAGTGATTTCAGCCATTTGTGGAAGAAGCACTTGCTTATTTGGAACCCTTGGATTGTCGACGATCAAAGAACTGAGTGTACTTTTGCATACGTTGTCCGTTTTGGGCCCATAAGTACTTTTAGGAAATTTATCGATCCTTTCTAATTGAACCCACCCTTTTCCTCGTATCTTATAATGGATTTCGGTAGTTTGTGGAAGAACAAGCACTTGCTTATTTGGAATGCTTGGATTGTCAGCAATCGAAGAACTGAGTGTGACTTTTGCATACGGTGTCCGTTTTGGGCCCATAAGTACTTTTCGAAAATGTAGCGATTCTTTGGGATTGAACCCACCTTTTTCTCACGTCATATGAGTGATTTTGACCATTTGTAGAGGAACAAGAACTTGAATATTTGGAACCCCTGGATTGTTGACGATCGAAGAACTGAGTGTGACTTTTGCATATGGTGTCCATTTTGGGCCCATAAGTACTTTTCGAAAATGTAGCTATTCTTTTGGATTGAACCCACCTTTTTCTCACGTCGTATGAGTGATTTTGGCCATTTTTGGAGGAACAAGCACCTGCTTATTTAGAAGCTTCGATTGTCGACGATCGAAGAACTAAGGGCGACTTTTGCATACGGCGTCCGTTTTGGGCTCATTAGTGCCTTTAAAGAATATAGCGATCCTTTTGGATTGAACCCACCCTTTTCCTCGCATTGTATGAGGGATTTCGAATATTTGTGGAGCAAAGAGCACTTGCTTATTTAGAATACTTGGATTGTCAGCGATCGAAGAACAGTGTGTGACTTTTGCATACGGTGTCCGATTTGGGCCCATAAGTACTTTTCGAAAATGTAGTGACCCTTTTGAATCGAACTCACCACTTCGCCGTGACGTATAATGGATTTTGGCCATTTGTGGAAGAACAAGCACTTGCTTATTTGGAACCCTTGGATTGTCGACGATCGAAGAACTGAGTGTGACTTTTGCATACGTTGTCCGTTTTGGGCCCATAAATACTTTTAGGAAATTTAGCAATCCTTTCTGATTGAACCCACCCTTTTCCTCGCATCTTATGAGGGATTTCAGTAGTTTGTGGAAGAATAAGCACTTGCTTATTTGGAATGCTTGAATTATCGACGATCGAAGAACGGAGTGTGACTTTTGCATACGGTGTCCGTTATGGGCCCATAAGTACTTTTTGGAAATGTAGCGATCCTTTTGGATTGAACCCACCCTTTTCCTCGTGTCTTATGTGTGATTTCGGCCATTTGTGGAAGAATGATCACTTGCTTATTTGGAATGCTTGGATTGTCAGCAATCGAAGAACCCAGAGTGACTATTGCATGCGGTGTCCATTTTGGGCCCATAAGTACATTTCAGAAATGTAGCGACCCTTTTGAATTGAACTCAGCACTTCGCCGTGACGTATGACAAATTTTAGCCATTTTTGGAAGAACAAGCACTTGCTTATTTGGAACCCTTGGATTTTCAACGATCGAACAACTGAGTGTGACTTTTGCATACAGTGTCCGTTTTGGGCCCATAAGTACTTTTCAGAAATGTAGCGATCCTTTTGTATTGAACCCACCCTTTTCTTCATGATGTATGAATGATTTTGGCCATTTTGGAAGAACAAGCACTTGCTTATTTGGAATGCTTGGATTGTCGGCGAATTGAAGAACTAAGTATGACTTTTGCATACGGTGTCCGTTTTGGGCCCATAAGTACTTTTCGGAAATGTAGTGGTCCTTTTGGATTGAACCCACCCTTTTCCTTGCATCGTATGAGTGATTTTGGCCGTTTGTGGAAGAACAAGCACTGGCTTATTTGGACTGCTTGGATTGTCGACGATCGAAGAACTGAGTGTGACTTTTGCATACGGTGTTCGTTTCGGGCCCATAAGTTGTTTTCGGAAATATAGCTATCCGTTTGGACTAAACCGACCATTTTCCTCGCATCATATAAGTGAATTCGGCCATTTGTCAAAGAACAAGCACTTGCTAATTTGGAATGCTAGGATTGTCGGCAATCGAAGAACTGAGTGTGACTATTGCATACGGTGTCAGGTTTGGGCCCATAAGTACTTTTTGAAAATGTAGCGACCCTTTTGAATTGAAGTCACAGCTCTGCCGTAAATTATGACAGATTTTGGCCGTTTGTGGAAGAACAAGCACTTGCATATTTGGAACCCTTGGATTGTTGGCGATCGAAGAACTGAGTGTGACTGTTGCATACGTTGTCCGTTTTGGGCCCATAAGTACTTTTAGGAAATTTGGCAATCCTTTCTGATTGAACCCACCCTTTTTGTTGCATCTTATGAGGGATTTTGGTAGTTTGTGGAAGAACAAGCACTTGCTTATTTGGAATGCTTGAATTGTCGGCGATCAAAGAACTGAGTGTGACTTTTGCATACGGTGTCCGTTATGGGCCCATAAGTACTTTTTGGAAATGTAGCGATCCTTTTGGATTGAACCCACCATTTTCCTTGCGTTGTATGAGTGATTTCAGCCATTTGTGGAAGAACAAGATCTTGCTTATTTGGAATGCTTGGATTGTCGGTGATCGAAGAACTGAGTGTGACTTTTGCATACGGTGTCCGTTTTGGGCCCATAAGTACTTTTTGGAAGTGTAGCGATCCTTTTGGATTGAACCCACCCTTTTCCTCATATCGTATGAGTGATTTCGATAGTTTGTGGAAGAACAAGCACTTGCTTATTTGGAATGGTTGGATTGTCGGCGATCGAAGAACTAAGTGTGACATTTTAATACGGTGTCCGTTTTGGGCCCCAATACTTTTGAAAAATGTAGTGATCCTTTTGGATTGAACCCACCCTTTTCCTTACGTCGTATTAGTGATTTCAGTTGTTTGTGGAAGAACAAGCACTTGCTTATTTGGAATGCTTAGATTGTCGGCGATTGAAGAACTGAGTGTGACTTTTGCATACGGTGTCCATTTTGGTCCCATAAGTCCTTTTTCGAAATGTAGCGATCCTTTTAGATTGAACCCACCCTTTTCCTCACATTGTATGAGTGATTTCTACCATTTGTGGAAGAATAAGAAATTGCTTATTTGGAATGCTTGGATTGTCGGCGATCGAAGAATTGAGTGTGACTTTTGCATATGGTGTCCGTTTTGGGACCATAAGTACTTTTTGGAAATGAAGTGATTCTTTTGGATTGAACCCACCTTTTTCTCACGTTGTATGAGTGACTTTGACCATTTGTGAAGGAACAAGCACTCGCATATTTGGAATGCTTCGATTGTTGACGATCGAAGAACTGAGGGTGACTTTTGCATACGGTGTCCGTTTTGGGCCCATTAGTACCTTTAAAAAATACTGCGATCCTTTTGGATTGAACCCACCCTTTTCCTCACATTATATGAGGGATTTCGAACATTTGTGGAGCAACAAGCACTTGCTTATTTCGAATACTTAGATTGTCAGCAATCGAAGAACTGTGTGTGACTTCTGCATACGGTGTCCGTTTCGGGCCCATAATTACTTTTCGAAAATGTAGTGACCCTTTTGAATCGAACTCACCACTTCACCATGACGTATGACGGATTTTCGCCATTTGTGGAAGAACAAGCACTTGCTTATTTGGAACCCTTGGATTGTCGGCGATCGAAGAACTGAGTGTGACTTTTGCATACGTTGTCCGTTTTGGGCCCATAAGTACTTTTAGGAAATTTAGCAATCCTTTCTAATTGAACCCAGCCTTTTTCTCGCATCTTATGAGGGATTTCAGTAGTTTGTGGAAGAACAAGTACTTGCTTATTTGGAATGCTTGGATTGTCGGCGATCGAAGAATTGAGTGTGACTTTGCATACAGTGTCCGTTTTGGACCCGTAAGTACTTTTCGAAAATGTAGCGATCCTTTTGGATTGAACCCACCCCTTTCCTCACATTGTATGAGTGACTTTGACCATTTGTGAAGAAACAAGCACTTGCATATTTGGAATGCTTCGATTGTCGGCAATCGAAGAACTGAGGGTGACTTTTGCATACGGTGTCTGTTTTGGGCCCATTAGTACCTTTAAAAAATATTGCGATCCTTTTGGATTGAACCCACCCTTTTCCTCACATTATATGAGGGATTTCGAACATTTTTGGAGCAACAAGAACTTGCTTATTTTGAATTCTTGGATTGTCAGCGATCGAAGAACTGTGTGTGACTTTTGCATACGGTGTCCGTTTTGGGCCCATAATTACTTTTCGAAAATGTAGTGACCCTTTTGAATCGAACTCACCACTTCACCATGACGTACGACTGATTTTGGCCATTTGTGGAAGAACAAGCACTTGCTTATTTGGAACCCTTGGATTGTTGGCGATCGAAGAACTGAGTGTGACTGTTGCATACGTTGTCCGTTTTGGGCCCATAAGTACTTTTAGGAAATTTGGCAATCCTTTCTGATTGAACCCACCCTTTTTGTTGCATCTTATGAGGGATTTTGGTAGTTTGTGGAAGAACAAGCACTTGCTTATTTGGAATGCTTGAATTGTCGGCGATCAAAGAACTGAGTGTGACTTTTGCATACGGTGTCCGTTATGGGCCCACAAGTACTTTTTGGAAATGTAGCGATCCTTTTGGATTGAACCCACCATTTTCCTTGCGTTGTATGAGTGATTTTAGCCATTTGTGGAAGAACAAGATCTTGCTTATTTGGAATGCTTGGATTGTCGATGATCGAAGAATGGAGGTCGACTTTCGTATACGATGTCCATTTTGGGCCCATTAGTACCTTTAAAAAATATGGCGATCCTTTTGGATTGAACCCACCCTTTTCCTCACATTGTATGAGGGATTTCAGACATTTGTGGAACAACAAGCACTTGCTTATTTGGAATGCTTGGATTGTCAGCGATCGAAGAACTGTGTGTGACTTTTGGATACGGTGTCCGCTTTGGGCCCATAAGTACTTTTCGTAAATGTAGTGACCCTTTTGAATCGAACTCACCACTTCACCGTGACGAATGATGAAATTTGGAAATTTGTGGAAGAACGAGCACTTGCTTATTTGGAACCCTTGGATTGTCGACGATCGAAGAACTGAGTGTGACTTTTGCATACGGTGTCCATTTTGGGCCCATAAGTACTTTTAGGAAATGTAGCAATCCTTTCTGATTGAACCCACTCTTTTCCTCGCATCTTATGAGGGATTTCGCTAGTTTGTGGAAGAACAAGCACTTGATTATTTAGAATACTTGGATTGTTGGCGATTAAGAACTGAGTGTGACTTTTGCAGACGGTGTCCGTTTTGTGCCCATAAGTACATTTTGGAAATGTAGGGACTCTTTTGAATTGAACTCATAGCTTTGCCATGACGTATGACGGATTTTGGCCATTTGTGGAAGAATAAGCACTTGCTTATTTGGAACCCCTAGACTGTCTGCGATCGAAGAAATGAGTGTGACTTTTGCATACGATGTCCGTTTTGGGCCCATAAGTACTTTTCTAAAATGTAGCAATCCTTTTGGTTTGAACCCACCCTTTACCTCGCTTTTTTTTAGTGGTTTCGATAGTTTGTGGAAGAACAAGCACTTGCTTATTTGGAATGCTTGGATTGTCGGCGATCGAAGAACTGAGTGTGACTTTGCATACAGTGTCTGTTTTGGATCCGTAAGTACTTTTCGGAAATGTAGCGATCCTTTTGGATTGAACCCACCCCTTTCCTCACATTGTATGAGTGATTTCAGCCATATGTGGAAGAACAAGGACTAGCTTATTTGGAATGCTTGGATTGTCGGTGATCGAAGAACTGAGTGTGACTTTTGCATACGGTGTCCGTTTTGGGCCCATAAGTACTTTTCCAAAATGTGGTGATCCTTTTCGATTGAACCCACGCTTTTCCTCGCATAGTATGAGTGATTTCATCCATTTCTGGAAGAACAAGATCTTGCTTATTTGGATTGCTTGGATTATCCGCGATCGAAGAACTGAGTTTGACTTTTGCATACGGTGTCCATTTTGGGCCCATAAATACTTTTCGAAACTGTAGCGATCCTTTTGGATTGAACCCACCTTTTTCTCGCATCGTATGAGTGATTTTGACCATTTGTGGAAGAACAAGCACTTGCTTATTTGGAATGCTTCAATTGTCGACGATCGAAGAACTGATTGTGACTTTTGTATACGGTGTCCGTTTTGGGCCCATTAGTACCTTTAAAAAAAATAGCGATCCTTTTGGATTGAACCTACTCTCTTCCTAACATTGTATGAGGGATTTCAGACATTTGTGGAACACAAGCACTTTTTTATTTGGAATGCTTGGATTGTCCGCGATCGAAGAATTGCGTGTGACTTTTGCGTACGGTGTCCGTTGTGGGCCCATAAGTACTTTTCGAAAATGTAGTGACCCTTTTGCATTGAACTCACCGCTTCGCCATGACGTATGACTGATTTTGGCCATTTGTGGAAGAACAAGCACTTTCTTATTTGGAACCTTTGGATTGTCGACGATCGAAGAACTGAGTGTGACTTTTGCATACGGCGTCCGTTTTGGGCCCATAAGGGCTTTTCGAAAATGTAGCGATCCTTTCTGATTGAACCCATCCTTTTCCTCGCATCTTATGAGGGATTTCGGTAGTTTGTGGAAGAACAAGCACTTGCTTATTTAGAATGCTTGAATTCTCGGCGATCGAAGAACTGAGTATGACTTTCGCATACGGTGTCTGTTATGGGCCCATGACTACTTTTTGGAAATGTAGCAATCCTTTTGGATTGAACCCACCATTTTTCTTGCTTCGTATGTGTGATTTCGACCATTTGTGGAAGAGCAAGCACTTGCTTAATTGGAATGCTTGGATTGTCGACGATCGAAGAACTGAGTGTGATTTTTGCATACGGTGCTCGTTTTGGGCCCATAAGTACTTTTCGGAAATGTAGCGATCCTTTTGGATTGAAACCACCCTTTTTCTCAAATTGTGTGAGGGATTTTTTCCATTTGTGGAAGAACAAGCGTTGCTTATTTCGAATGCTTGGATTGTCGACGATCGAAGAACTGAGTGTGACTTTTGCAGACGGTGTTCGTTTTGTGCCCATAAGTACATTTCAAAAATGTAGCGACCCTTTTGAATTGAACTCACCGCTTCGCCGTGACGTATGACGGATTTTGGCCATTTGTGGAAGAAAAGCGCTTTCTTATTTAGAACCCCTAAATTGTCTGCGATCGAAGAACTGAGTGTGACTTTTGCATACTGTGTCCGTTTTTGGCCCATAAGTACTTTTCGAAAATGTAGCAATCCTTTTGGATTGAACCCACCCTTTACCTCGCATTGTTTTAGTGATTTCGACAATTTGTGGAAGAAAAAGCACTTGCTTATTTGGAATGCTTGGATTGTCGACGATCGAAGAACTGAGTGTGACTTTTGCATACGGTGTCCGTTCTGGGCCCATAAGTGCTTTTCGGAAAAATATCGATCCTTTTGGATTGAAACCTCCCTTTTCTTCCCATCGTATGAGTGATTTTGGCCGTTTGTGGAAGATCAAGCACTTGTGTATTTGGAATGCTTGGATTGTCGGCGGTCGAAGAACTGAGTGTGACTTTTGCATACGGTGTCCGTTCTGGGCCCATAAGTGCTTTTCGAAAATGTAGCGATTCGTTTGAATTGGACCCACCCTTTCCCTCACGACGTACGAGGGATTTCAGCAATTTCTAGAAGAACAAGCACTTGCTTATTTAGAACGCTCGGATTGTCGGCGATCGAAGAATTGAGTGTGTGACTTTTGCGTACAGTGTCCCTTTTGGGCCCATAAGTACTTTTTCAAAATGTAGCGATCCTTTTGGATTGAACCCATCCTTTTTCTCATGTCGCATGAGTGATTTCGGTAATTTGTGGAAGAACAAGCACTTGCTTATTTTGAATGCTACGATTGTCGATGATCGAAGAATTGAGTGTGACTTTTGCATACGGTGTCCGTTTTGG
>NW_019230509.1:68393-207919 GCF_002742605.1 Olea europaea var. sylvestris
GCATGAGTGATTTCGGTAATTTGTGGAAGAACAAGCACTTGCTTATTTTGAATGCTACGATTGTCGATGATCGAAGAATTGAGTGTGACTTTTGCATACGGTGTCCGTTTTGGGCCCATAAGTAGTCTTTGGAAATGTAGGGATCGTTTTGGATTGAACCCACCCTTTTCCTCACATCGCATGAGTGATTTCGGCCATTTGTGGAAGAACAAGCACTTGCTTATATCAAATGCTGGGATTGTCGACGATCGAAGAATTGAGTATGACTTTGGCACATGGTATCCATTTAGGGCCCAAAGTACTTTTTGGAAATGTAGCAATCCTTTTGGATTGACCCCACCTTTTTCCTCACGTCGTATGTGTGATTTCGGCCGTTTGTGGAAGAACAAGCACTTAGTTATTTGGAATGCTTGGATTGTCAGCAATCGAAGAACTGAGTGTGACTATTGCATACGGTGTCCGTTTTGGGCCAAAAGTACATTTCGGAATTGTAGCGACCCTTTTATTTGAACTCACCGCTTCGTCGTGACGCATCACAGATTTTAGCCATTTGTGGAAGAACAAGCACTTGCTTATTTGGAACCCTTGGATTGTCAGCGATCGAAGAACTGAGTGTGACCTTTACATACGGTGTCCGTTTTGGGCCCATAAGTACTTTTCCAAAATGTGGTGATCCTTTTCGATTGAACCCACGATTTTCCTCGCATAGTATGAGTGATTTCATCCATTTCTGGAAGAACATGATCTTGCTTATTTGGAATGCTTGGATTATCCGCGATCGAAGAACTAAGTTTGACTTTTGCATACGGTGTCCGTTTTGGGCCCAAAAATACTTTTTGAATCTGTAGCGATCCTTTTGGATTGAACCCACCTTTTTCTCGCGTCGTATGAGTGATTTTGACCATTTGTGGAAGAACAAGCACTTGCTTATTTGGAATGCTTCAATTGTCGATGATCGAAGAACTGATTGTGACTTTTGTATACGGTGTCCGTTTTGGGCCCATTAGTACCTTTAAAAAAAATAGCGATCCTTTTGGATTGAACCTACTCTTTTCCTCACATTGTATGAGGGATTTCAGACATTTGTGGAACACAAGCACTTTTTTATTTGGAATGCTTGGATTGTCCGCGATCGAAGAATTGTGTGTGACTTTTGCGTACGGTGTCCGTTGTGGGCCCATAAGTACTTTTCGAAAATGTAGTGACCCTTTTGAATTGAACTCACTGCTTCGCCGTGACGTATGACTGATTTTAGCCATTTGTGGAAGAACAAGCACTTGCTTATTTGGAACCTTTGGATTGTCGACGATCGAAGAACTGAGTGTGACTTTTGCATATGGCGTCCGTTTTGGGCCCATAAGGGCTTTTTGAAAATGTAGCGATCCTTTCTGATTGAACCCATCCTTTTCCTCGCATCTTATGAGGGATTTCGGTAGTTTGTGGAAGAACAAGCACTTGCTTATTTAGAATGCTTGAATTCTCGGCGATCGAAGAACTGAGTATGACTTTTGCATACGGTGTCTGTTATGGGCCCATGACTACTTTTTGGAAATGTAGCAATCCTTTTGGATTGAACCCACCATTTTTCTTGCTTCGTATGTGTGATTTCGACCATTTGTGGAAGAGCAAGCACTTGCTTAATTGGAATGCTTGGATTGTCGACGATCGAAGAACTGAGTGTGATTTTTGCATACGGTGCTCGTTTTGGGCCCATAAGTACTTTTCGGAAATGTAGCGATCCTTTTGGATTGAAACCACCCTTTTTCTCAAATTGTGTGAGGGATTTTTTCCATTTGTGGAAGAACAAGCGTTGCTTATTTCGAATGCTTGGATTGTCGACGATCGAAGAACTGAGTGTGACTTTTGCAGACGGTGTTCGTTTTGTGCCCATAAGTACATTTCAAAAATGTAGCGACCCTTTTGAATTGAACTCACCGCTTCGCCGTGACGTATGACGGATTTTGGCCATTTGTGGAAGAAAAGCGCTTTCTTATTTAGAACCCCTAAATTGTCTGCGATCGAAGAACTGAGTGTGACTTTTGCATACTGTGTCCGTTTTTGGCCCATAAGTACTTTTCGAAAATGTAGCAATCCTTTTGGATTGAACCCACCCTTTACCTCGCATTGTTTTAGTGATTTCGACAATTTGTGGAAGAAAAAGCACTTGCTTATTTGGAATGCTTGGATTGTCGACGATCGAAGAACTGAGTGTGACTTTTGCATACGGTGTCCGTTCTGGGCCCATAAGTGCTTTTCGGAAAAATATCGATCCTTTTGGATTGAAACCTCCCTTTTCTTCCCATCGTATGAGTGATTTTGGCCGTTTGTGGAAGATCAAGCACTTGTGTATTTGGAATGCTTGGATTGTCGGCGGTCGAAGAACTGAGTGTGACTTTTGCATAGGTTGTCCGTTTTGGGCCCATATGTACTTTTCGAAAATGTACCGATCTTTTTGGATTGAACCTACTATTTTCCTCACATTGTTTTAGTGATTTCGATAGTTTGTAGAAGAACAAGCACTTGCTTATTTGGAACGCTTGGATTGTCGACGATCGAAGAACTGAGTGTGACTTTTGCATACGTTGTCCGTTTTGGCCTATAAGTACTTTTTGGAAATATAGCGATCCTTTTGGATTGAACCCATCCTTTTTCTCATGTCGCATGAGTGATTTCGGTAATTTGTGGAAGAACAAGCACTTGCTTATTTTGAATGCTACGATTGTCGATGATCGAAGAATTGAGTGTGACTTTTGCATACGGTGTCCGTTTTGGGCCCATAAGTAGTCTTTGGAAATGTAGGGATCGTTTTGGATTGAACCCACCCTTTTCCTCACATCGCATGAGTGATTTCGGCCATTTGTGGAAGAACAAGCACTTGCTTATATCGAATGCTGGGATTGTCGATGATCGAAGAATTGAGTGTGACTTTGGCACATGGTATCCATTTAGGGCCCATAAGTACTTTTTGGAAATGTAGGAATCCTTTTGGATTGACCCCACCTTTTTCCTCACGTCGTATGTGTGATTTCGGCCGTTTGTGGAAGAACAAGCACTTAGTTATTTGGAATGCTTGGATTGTCAGCAATCGAAGAACTGAGTGTGACTATTGCATACGGTGTCCGTTTTGGGCCAAAAGTACATTTCGGAAATGTAGCGACCCTTTTTATTTGAACTCACCGCTTCGTCGTGACGCATCACAGATTTTAGCCATTTGTGGAAGAACAAGCACTTGCTTATTTGGAACCCTTGGATTGTCAGCGATCGAAGAACTGAGTGTGACCTTTACATACGGTGTCCGTTTTAGGCCCATAAGTACTTTTTGGAAATGTTGCGATCCTTTTGGATTGAACTCACCCTTTTCTTCATGATGTATGAGGGATTTCGGCCATTTATTGAAGAACTAGCACTTTCTTATTTGGAATGCTTGGATTGTCGACGATCAAAGAACTGAGTGTGACTTTTACATACGGTGTTCCTTTTGGGCCCATAATTACTTTTTGGAAATGTAGCAATCCTTTTGGATTGAACCTACCCTTTTCCTCGCATCGTATGAGTGATTTCAGCCATTTGTGGAAGAACAAGGACTTGCTTATTTGGAATGCTTGGATTGCCGACGATCGAAGAACAGAGTGTGACTTTTGCATATGGTGTCCGTTTTGGGTCCTGAAGTACGTTTCGAAAATGTAGCGATCCTTTTTTATTGAACCCCCCTTTTTCTCCCATCGTATGAGTGATTTCAATCGATTGTAGAAGAACAAGTACTTGCTTATTTGGAATGCTTGGATTATCAACAATCGAAGAACTGAGTGTGACTATTGCAAACACTGTCCGTCTTGGGCCCATAAGTACTTTTCGAAAATGCAGCGACCCTTTCGAATTGAACTCACCTCTACATTGTGACGTATGACAAATTTTGGCCATTTCTGGAAGAAAAAGAACTTGCTCATTTGGAACCCTTGGATTGTCGGCGATCGAAGAACTAAGTGTGACTTTTACGTATGGTGTCTGCTTGCTTATTTGGAATCCCTAAAATATCTGCGATCGAAGAACTGAGTGTGACTTTTGCATTCGGTGTCCGTTTTCGACCCAAAAGTACTTTTCAAAAATGTAGCGATCCTTTTGGTTTGAACCCACCCTTTACCTCGCATTGTTTTAGTGATTTCGATAGTCTATGGAAGAACAAGCACTTG
Source organism: Olea europaea var. sylvestris (assembly GCF_002742605.1). Taxonomy (NCBI): domain Eukaryota; kingdom Viridiplantae; phylum Streptophyta; class Magnoliopsida; order Lamiales; family Oleaceae; genus Olea; species Olea europaea. The sequence continues at coordinate 72,584 of NW_019230509.1, forward strand.
CTTATTTGGAATACTTGGATTATCGGCGATCGAAGAACTGAGTGTGACTTTCCATACAGTGTCAGTTTTGGGCCCATAAGTACTTTTCGGAAATGTAGCGATCCTTTTGGATTGAACCCACCCCTTTCCTCACGTCGTATGAGGGAATTCGGCCATTTGTGGGAGAACAAGCACTTTCTTATTTGGAATGCTTGGATTGTCGGCAATCGAAGAACTGAGTGTGACTATTGTGTACGGTGCCCGTTTTGGGCCCATAAGTACTTTTCAAAAATGTAGCGACCCTTTCTAATTGAACTCACCACTTCACTGTGATGCATGATGAATTTTTAGCCATTCGTGGAAGAATAAGAACTTGCTTATTTGGAACCCATGGATTGTCGACGATCGAAGAATTGAGTGTGACTTTTGCATACGGGTTCGTTTTGGGCCCATAATACTTTTCGAAAATGTAGCAATCCTTTTGGATTGAACCCATCCTTTTCATCGAGTTTTTTTATTATTTTCGACAGTTTGTGGAAGAACAAGCACTTTCTTATTTGGAATGTTTGAATTGTCGACGATCGAAGAACTGAGTGTGACTTTTACATATGGTGTCCGTTTTTGGCCCATAAGTACTTTTCAAAAATGTAGTGATCCTTTTGGATTGAACCCATCCTTTTCCTCACGTCGTATGATTGATTTTGGTCATTTGTGGAAGAATAAGCACTTGCTTATTTTGAATGCTGGGATTGTCGGCGATCAAAGAACTGAGTGTGACTTTTGCAAACGGTGTCTGCTTTGGGCCCATAAGTACTCTTCGGAAATGTAGTGATCCTTTTGTACTGAACCCACCCTTTTCCTCATGTCGTAAAAGTTATTTCGGTCGTTTGTGGAAGAACAAGCACTTGCTTATTTAGAATACATGGATTGTCGGTGATCGAAGAATTGGGTGTGAATTTTGCATACGTTGTCCGTTTTGGTCCCATAGGTACTTATCGTAAAAGTAGCGACCCTTTTGAATTGAAGTCACAGCTTCATTGTAATGTATGACGAATTTTGGTAATTTATGGAAGATCAAGCACTTGGTTATTTGGAATCCTTAGATTGTCGACGATCGAAGAACGGAGTGTGACTTTTACATACGGTGTTCGTTTTTGGTCCATAAATACTTATCAGAAATGTTACGATCCTTTTAGATTGAACCCACCCTTTTCCTCGCAATGTATGAGGGATTTCGGCCATTTGCGGAAGAACAAGCACTTGCTTATTTGGAATGCTTGGATTGTCGGCGATCGAAGAACTAAGTGTGACTTTTACATACGGTGTCCGTTTTGTCCCATAAGTACTTTTCGAAAATGTAGCGATCCTTTTGGATTGAACACACCCCTTTCCTCACATCGTATGAGTGATTTTGATCATTTGTAGAAGAACAAGCACTTGCTTATTTGGAAAGCTTGGATTGTCGGTGATCGAAGAACTGAGTGTGACTTTTGCATACGGTGTCCGTTTTGGGCCCATAGGTACTTTTTGGAAATGTAGTGATACTTTTGGATAGAACCCACCCTTTTCCTCACATAGTATGAGTGATTTCGACCATTTGTAGGAGAAAAAGCACTTGCTTATTTGGAATGCTTGGATTGTCGGCGATCGAAGAACTGAGTGTGACTTTTGCATACGGTGTTCGTTTTGGGCCCATAAGTACTTTTTGAAAATGTAGCGATCCTTTTTGGATTGAGCCCACCCTTTTCCTCAGGTCGTATGTGTGATTTCAGCCATTTGTGGAAGAACAAGCACTTGCTTATCTGGAATGCTTGGTTCGTCGACGATCGAAAAACTGAGTGTGACTTTTGTATACGGTGTCCGTCTGGGGCCTTTAAGTACTTTTCGAAAATATGGCGGCCATTTTGGAGAGAACCCACCCTTTTACACGCATCGCACAATTGATTTTGGCCATTTTTGGAAGAACAAGCACCTACTTATTTGTAATACTTGGATTGTCGGTCATCGAAGAATTGAGTGTCACTATTGCATACGGTGTCCATTTTGGGCCCATAAGTAGTTTTCGAAAATGTAGCGACCATTTTGAATTGAACTCACCGCTTTGCCATGATGTATGATAGATTTTGGCGATTTGTGGAAGTATAAGCACTTGCTTATTTGGAACCCTTGGACTGTCGGCGATCGAAGAACTGAGTATGACTTTTGCATACGGTGTCTGCTTTGGGCCCATAAGTACTTTTCGAAAATGTAGCGATCCTTTTGGATTGAACCTACCCTTTTCCTCACAATGTATGAGGGATTTTGGCCATTCGTGGATGAACAAGCACTTGCTTATTTGGAATGCTTTGATTGTCGGCGATCAAAAAACTGAGTGTGACTTTTCCATACGGTGTCCATTTTGGGCCCATAAGTACTTTTCGAAAATGTAGCTATCCTTTTGGATTGAACCCGTCCTCTTCCTTATGTCATATGAGTGATTTCGACTATTTGTGGAAGAACAAGCACTTGCTTATTTGGAATGCTTGGATTATTGATGATCGAAGAACTGAGTGTGGCTTTTGCATACGATGTCAGTTTTGGGTCCATAAGTACTTTTCGAAAATGTGGCGATCCTTTTGGATTGAACCCACCCTTTTCCTCGCGTCGTATGAGTGATTTTTTTTGTTTGTGGAAGAACAAGTACTTTCTTATTTGGAATGATTGGATTGTCGACGATCGGAGAACTGAGTGTGACTTTTGCATACGGCGTCCCTTTTGGGCACATAAGTACTTTTTAGAAATGTAGCGATCCTTTTGGATTGAAGCCACCCTTTTCCTCCCATTGTATGAGTGATTTCAGCCGTTTGTGGAAGAATAACCTCTCGCTTATTTGGAATGCTTGGGTTGTTGACGATCGAATAACTGATTGTGACTATTGCATACGGTGTCCGTTTTGCGCCTATAAGTACTTTTTGGAAATGTAGCGACCCTTTTGAATTGAACTCACCATTTTGTCATAACATATGATGGATTTTGGCCATTTGTGGAAGAACAAGCACTTGCTTATTTGGAACCCTTGGATTGTCGACGATCGAAGAAATGAGTGTGACTTTTGCATACGGTGTCCGTTTTAGGTCCATAAGTACTTTTCAAAAATGTAGCGATCCTTTTGGATTGAGCCCACTCTTTTCATCGCATCGTATGAGTGATTTAGGTCTTTTGTGGAAGAACAAGCACTTGCTTATTTGGAATACTTGGATTGTCGACGATCGAAGAACTGAGTGTGACTATTGCATACGGTGTCCGTTTTGCGCCCATAAGTACTTTTCAAAAATTTAGTGACCCTTTTGCATTGAACTCACTACTTCGCCGTGATGTATGATGGATTTTGGCCATTTTTGGAAGAACAAGCACTTGCATATTTGGAACTCTTGGATTGTCGGCGGTCGAAGAACTGAGTGTGACTTTTGCATACGGTGTCCGCTTTGGGCCCATAAGAGCGTTTCAGAAATATAGCGATCCTTTTGGATCGAACCGACCCTTTTTCTAGCATCGTATGTGTGATTTCAACCATTTGTAGAAAAACAAACACTTGCTTATTTGGAATGCTTGGATTGTCGGCGATCGAAGAACTGAGTGTGACTTTTGCATACGGTGTCCGTTTTGGGCCCATAAGTACTTTTTGGAAATGTAGCGATCCTTTTGGATCGATCCCATCCTTTTCCTCAAATCGTATGAGGGAATTCGGCCATTTGTGGATGAACAAGCACTTGCTTATTTGGAATGCTTGGATTGTAGGGGATCGAAGAACTACGTGTGACTTTTGCATACAATGTCCGTTTTGGACCCATAAGTACTTTTCGAAAATGTAGCAATCCTTTTGGATTGAACCCATCCTTTTCCTCATGTCGTATGATTGATTTTGACTATTTGTGGAAGAACAAGCACTTACTTATTTGGAATACTTGGGTTGTCGGCGATCGAAGAACTGAGAGTGACTTTTGCATACGGTGTCCGTTTTGGGCCTATAAGTATGTTTTGGATCTGTAGCGATCCTTTTGGATTGAACCCACCCTTTTCCTCACATCGTATGTGGGATTTTGACCATTTGTGAAAGAACAAGCACTTGCTGCTTTTGAATCCTTGGATTGTCGGCGATCGAAGAACAGAGTGTGACTTTGGCATACGGTGTCCGTTTTGGGCCCATGAATACTTTTCAAAAAGGTAGCGATCCTTTTGGATTGAAACCACCCTTTTGCTCACCTCATATGAGTGATTTTGACCATTTGTGGAAGAACAAGCACTTGTTTATTTGGAATGGTTGGATTGTCGATGATCGAAGAACTGAGTCTGACTTTTAAATGCAGTGTCATTTTTGGGCCCATAAGTACTTTTCGGAAATGTAGCGATTCTTTTGGATTAAACCCACCATTTTTCTCGCATCGTATGTGTGATTTCAACCATTTTTGGGAGAGCAAGCACTTGCTTATTTGGAATGCTTGGATTGTCGACGATCGAAGAACTGAGTGTGACTTTTGCATACGGTGTCCGTTTTGGGCCCATAAGTACTTTTCGAAAATGTAGCGATCCTTTTGGATTGAACTCACCCTTTTCCTCATGTCGTATGAGGGATTTTGGCCATTGGTGTAGGAACAAGCACTTGCTTATTTAGAATACTTGGATTGTCGGCGATCGAAGAACTCAGTGTGAATTTTGCATACGTTGTCCGTTTTGGGCCCATAAGTACTTTTAGAAATGTAGCGACCCTTTTGAATTGAACTCACAACTTCACCATGACGTATGATAGATTTTGGCCATTTATGGAAGAACAGGCACTTGCATATTTGGAACCCTTAGATTGTCGGCGATCGAAGAAGTGGGTGTGACTTTTGCATACGGCGTCCATTTTGGGCCCATAAGTGCATTTCAGAAATGTTGCTATCCTTTTGGATTTAACACACCCTTTTCCTCGCAATGTATGAGGGATTTCAACCATTTGTGGGAGAACAAACACTTGCTTATTTAGAATGCTTGGTTTGTCGGCGATCGAAGAACTGAGTGTGACTTTTGCATACGGTGTCCGTTTTGAGTCCATAAGTACTTTTTGGAAATGTAGCGATCCTTTTGGATGGGACCCATCCTTTTCTTCCTAATGTATGAGGGATTTCGGCCATTTGTGGTAAGAGGGATTTTGGCCATTTGTGGAAGAAGAAGCACTTGCTTATTTGGAATGCTTGGATTGTCGACGATCGAAGAACTGAGTGTGACTTTTGCATACGGTGTCCGTTTTGGGCCCATAAGTACTGTTGGGAAATGTAGCTATCCTTTTGGATTGAACCCAGCCTTTTCCTCACGTCGTATAAGTGATTTTGCCCATTTGTGGAAGAACAACCATTTGCTTATTTGGAATGCTTGGATTGTCGACGATCGAAGAACTAAGTTTGACTTTTAAAATGGTGTCCGTTTTGGATCCATAAGTACCTTTCAAAAATGTGGCGATCCTTTTGGATTGAACCCACCCTTTTCCTCACGTTGTATGAGTGATTTCGGCCGTTTGTGGTAGAACAAGCACTTGCTTATTTGGAATGCTTGGATTGTCGGCGATCGAAGAACTGAGTGTGACTTCTGCATATGGTGTCCGTTTTGGGCCCATAACTACTTTTTGGAAATGTAGCGATCCTTTTGGATTGAACCCACCCTTTTTCTCATCTCGTATGAGTGATTTTGACCGTTTGTGAAAGAACAAGCACTTGCTTATTTGGAATGCTTGGATTGTCGACGATCGAAGAACTGAGTGTGACTTTTGCATACGGTGTCTGTTTTGGGCATGTAAGTACTTTTTGGAAATGTAGCTATCCTTTTGGATTGAACCCAGCCTTTTCTTTGTGTTGTATGAGTGATTTTGCCCGTTTGTGGAAGAACAAGCACTTGCTAATCTAGAATGCTTGGATAATCGGCCATCGAAGAACTGAGTGTGACTTTTAAATACGGTGTCCGTTTTGGATCCATAAGTACTTTTCGGAAATGTGGCGATCCTTTTGGATTGAACCCAGCATTTCCCTCGCATCGTATGAGTGATTTCTCCCATTTGTGGAAGAATAAGCACTAGCTTATTTGGAATGCTTGGATTGTCGACGATCAAAGAACTGAGTGTGACTTTTAAATACGTTCTCCATTTTGGATCCATAAGTACTTTTCGAAAATGTGGCGACCCTTTTGAATTGAACTCACATCTTCAATGTGATGTAAGATGGATTTTGGCCATTTGTGGAAGAACAAGCACTTGCTTATTTGGAACCCCTGGATTGTCGACGATCGAAGAACTGACTGTGACTTTTACATACGGTGTCCGTTTTAGGACCATGAGTACTTTTTGGAAATGTAGCGATCATTTTGGATTGAGACCACCCTTTTCCTCGTGTCATATGAATGATTTTGACAGTTTATGGAAGAACAAGCACTTGCTTATTTGGAATGCTTGGATTGTCGGCGATAGAAGAACTGAGTGTAACTTTTACATACGGTGTCCGTTTCGAGCCCATAAGTACTTTTAAAAAATGTAGCAATCCTTTTGCATTGAACCCACCCATTTCCTCACGTCCTATGAATGATTTTGACCATTTCTGGAAGAACAATCACTTGCTTATTTGGAATGCTTGGATTGTCGATGATCGAAGAACTGAGTATGACTTTTTCATACGGTGTCCATTTTGGGCCCATAAGTACTTTTCCAAAATGTAGCTACCCTTTTGAGTTGAACTCACTACTTTGCCATGACGCATGACAGATTTTGGCCATTTGTGGAAGAACAAGCACTTGCTTATTTGGAACCCTTGGATTGTCGGCTATCGAAGAACTAAGTATGACTTTTGCATACGGTATTCGTTTTGGGTCCATAAGTACTTTTTGGAAATGTAGTGATCCTTTTGGATTGAACCCATCCTTTCCCTTGCGATGTATAAGGGATTTTAGCCATTTGTAGAAGAACAAGCATTTGCTAATTTGGAATGCTTGGATTGTCGACGATCGAAGAACTAAGTGTGACTTTTGCATACGGCATCCGTTTTAGGCCCATAAGTACTTTTTGGAAATGTAGCGATCCTTTTGGATTGAACCCACCCTTTTCCTCGCATGGTATGAGTGATTTCGGCTGTTTTTGGAAGAACAAGCACTTGCTTATTTGGAATGCTTGGATTGTCGGTAATCGAAGAACTGAGTGCGACTATTGCATACGGTGTCCGTTTTGGGACTATAAGTACATTTCGAAAATGTAGCGACCTTTTTGGATTGAACTCACTGCTTCGCTATGATGTATGATAGGTTTTGGTCATTTTTGAAAGAAAAAGCACTTACTTATTGGGAACCCTTGGACTGTCGGCGATCGAAGAACTGAGTGTGACTTTTGCATACGATGTCCGTTTTGGGCCCTTAAGTACTTTTCGGAAATGTTACGATCCTTTTGGATTGAACCTACCCTTTTCCTAGCGATGTATGAGGGATTTCAGCCATTTGTGGAAGATTAAGCACTTGCTTATTTAGAATGCTTGGATTGTCAACGATCAAAGAAATGAGTGTGACTTTTGCATAAGGTGTCCGTTTTGGACCCATAAATACTTTTTGAAAATGTAACGATCCTTTTGGATTGAACCCATCCGTTTCCTCACATCGTATGAATGATTTCAGCCATTTGTGAAAGAAAAAGTACTTGGTTATTTGGAATGCTTGGATTGTCAGCGATCGAGGAACTGAGTATGACTTTTGCATACAGTGTCTGTTTTGGGCCCATAAGTACTTTTCGAAAATGTGGTGATCCTTTTGGACTGAACCCACCCTTTTCCTCGCGATGTATAAGGGATTTTGGCCATTTGTGGAACAACAAGCACTTGCTTATTTGGAATGCTTAGATTATCGGTGATCGAAGAACTGAGTGTGACTTTTGCATACGGTGTCCATTTTGGGCCCATAAGTACATTTCGAAAATGTAGCGACCCTTTTCAATTGAACTCACTACTTCGCCATGATGTATGAAAGATTTTGTCCATTCGTGGAAGAACAAGCCCTTGCTTATTTGGAACCTTTGGATTGTCGACGATCGAAGAACTGAGTGTGACTTTTGTATACAGTATCTGTTTCGGGCCCGTAAGTAGTTTTCAAAAATAACGACCCTTTTGAATTGAACTCACAGCTTCGTCATGACGTATAACGAATTTTGGCCATTTCTGGAAGAACAAGCACTTGCTTAGTTGGAACCCTTGGATTGTCGGCGATCGAAGAACTGAGTGTGACTTTTGCATACATTGTTTGATTTGGGCCCATAAGTACTTTTCAAAAATATACCGACCCTTTTGGATTGAACCCACCTTTTCCTCACGTCGTATGAGTGATTTCGACAGTTTGTGGAAGAGCAAGCACTTGCTTATTTGGAATGCTTGGATTGTCAGTGATCGAAGAATTGAGTGTGACTTTTGCATACGGTGTCTGTTTTGGGCCCATAAGTACTTTTCGGAAAAGGAGCGACCCTTTTGAACTGAACTCACAGCTTCACGGTGACGTATACTAGATTTTGGCAATTTGTGTAAGAACAAGCACTTGTTTATTTGGAACCCTTGGATTGTCGACGATCGAAGAACTGATTGTGACTTTTGCAAACGGTATCTATTTTGGGCCCATAAGTACTTTTCAGAAATGTAGCAATCCTTTTGGATTGAACTAACCATTTTCATCACGATGTATTAGGAATTTCGGCCATTTGTGGAAGAACAAGGACTTGCCTATTTGGAATGCTTGGATTGTCGGCGATCGAAGAACTGAGTATGACCTTTGCATACGTTGTCCTTTCTGGGCCCCTAAGTACTTTTTGGAAATGTAGCGATCCTTTTGGATTGAACGCACCCTTTTCATCGCATTGTATGAGTGATTTTGATCATTTGTGGAAGAACGAGTACTTACTTATTTGGAATGCTTGGATTGTTGACAATCGAAGAACTGAGTGTGACTATTGCATACGGTGTCCGTTTTGGGCCATTAAGTACTTTTCGTAAATATAGCGACCCTTTTGAATTGAACTCACCGCTTTGCCACGACGTATGACAGATTTTGGCCATTTATGGAAGAACAAGCACTTGTTTATTTGGAACCCTTGGACTATCGGTGATCGAAGAACTAAGTGTGACTTTTGTATACGGTGTCCGTTTTAGGCCCATAAGTACTTTTCAACAATGTAGCGATCCTTTTGGATTGAACCCATCCTTTTCCTCACGATGTATGAGGGATTTTGACCATTTGTGGAAGAACAAGCACTTGCTTATTTGGAATGCTTGGATTGTCGGTGATCGAAGAACTGAGTGTGACTTTTACATACGGTGTCCATTTTGGGCCCATAAGTAGCTTTTGGAAATGCAGCAATCCTTTTGAATTGAACTCACCATTTCACCATGACGTACGACAGATTTTGGGCATTTGTTGAAGAACAAGCACTTGCTTATTTGGAATGCTTGGATTGTCCGCGATCGAAGAACTGAGTGTGACTTTTGCATACGGTGTCCGTTTTGGGCCCATAGGTACTTTTTGAAAATGTAGTGATCCTTTTGGATTGAACCCACCCTTTTCCTCACATCATATGAGTGATTTTTACCATTTGTGGAAGAACAAGCACTTGCTCATTTGGAACCCTTGGATTGTCGGCGATCGAAGAACTGAGTGTGACTATTGCACACGATGTCCGTTTTGGGCACTTAAGTACTTTTCAGGAATGTTGCAATCCTTTTGGATTGAACCCACCCTTTTCCTCGCGATGTACGAGGGATTTCGGTCATTTGTGGAAGAATTTGGAATGCTTCGATTGTCAGCGATCGAAGAACTGAGTGCGACTTTTGCATACGGTGTCCGTTTTGGGCCCATAAGTACTTTTCAAAAATGTTACAATCCTTTTGGATTGAACCCACTCTTTTCCTCATGTCGAATGAGTGATTTTCGCCATTTGTGGAGGAACAAGCACTTGCTTATTTGGAATGCTTGGATTGTCGGAGATCGAAGAATTAAGTGCGACTATTGCATACGGCGTCCATTTTTGGCTCATAAGTACTTTTCAGAAATGTAGCGACCCTTTTGAATTGAACTCACAGCTTCTTCGTGACGTATGATAGATTTTAACCATTTGTGGAGAAACAAGCACTTGCTTATTTGGAACACTTAGATTGTAGGCAATCGAAGAACTGAGTGTGACTTTTGCATACTGTGTCCGTTTTGGGCCCTTAAGTACTTTTCTAAAATGTAGTGATCCTTTTGGATTGAACCCACCCATTTCCTCGTAATGGATGAGGGATTTCAGCCATTTGTGGAAGAACAAGCACTTGTTTATTTGGAATGCTTAAATTGTCGACGATCGAAGTACTTAGTGAGACTTTTACATACGGTGTTCATTTTTGGCCCATAAGTACTTTTCGAAAATGTAGCGATCCTTTTTGATTGAACCCACCCTTTTCCTCGAGAGGTATGAGGGATTCGGCCATTTGTGGAAGAACAAGCACTTACTTATTTGGAACCCTTGGATTGTCGTCGATCAAAGAACTGTGTGTGACTTTTGCGTACGGTGCTCGTTTTGGGCCCATGAGTACTTTTCGGAAATTTAGCGATCCTTTTGGATTGAACCCACCCTTTTCCTCTTATCGTATGACGAATTTCAACAGTTTGTTTAAGAACAAGCACTTGCTTATTAGGAATGCTTGGATTGTCGACGATCGAAGAACTAAGTACTTTTCGTAAATGTAGCGATCCTTTTGGATGGAACCTACCCTTTTTCTCATGTCGTATGAGTGATTTAGATAGTTTGTGGAAGAACAACCACTTTCTTATATGGAATGCTTGGATTGTCAACAATCAAAGAACTAAGTGTGACTTTTGTATACAGTGTCCGTTTTGGGCCCATAAGGACTTTTTGGAATTTTAACGATACTTTTGGATTGAACCTACCCTTTTCCTCGCATCGTATGAGTGATTTCGGCCATTTGTGGAAGAAAAAGCACTTGCTTAATTGGAATGCTTGGATTGTCGGCAATCAAAGAACTGAGTGTGACTATTGCATACGGTGTCCGTTTTAGGCCCATAAGTACTTTTTGGAAATGTAGCGACCTTTTTGAATTGAACTCACCACTTCGTCGTAACGTATCATAGATTTCGGCCATTTGTGAAAGAACAAGCACTTTCTTATTTGGAACGCTTGGATTGTCGGCGATCAAAGAACTGAGTGTGACTTTTGCATATGGTGTCCGTTTTGGGCCCATAAGTACTTTTCGAAAATGTAGCGATCCCTTTGTATTGAACCCACCCTTTTTCTCACGTTGCAAGAGTGATTTCTGCTATTTGTGGAAGAACAAGTACTTGCTTATTTGGAATGCTTGGATTGTCGACGATCGAACAACTGAGGGTGACTTTTGCATACGGTCTCCGTTTTGGGCCCATAAGTACTTTTCGAAAATGTACCGATCCTTTTAGATTGAACCCACCCTTTTCCTCGTGTCATATAAGTGATTTCAACCTTTTTTGGAGGAACAAGCTCATGCTTATTTGGAATGCTTGGATTGTCGGCGATCGAAGAACTGAGTGTGACTATTGCATACGGTGTCCATTTTGGGCCAATAAGTACTTTTTGAAAATGTAACGACCCTTTTGAATTGAACTCACCGCTTCACCGTGACGTATGACGGATTTTGGCCATTTGTGGAAGAACAAGCACTTGTTTATTTTGAGCCCTTGAATTGTCGACGATCAAAGAACTGAGCATGACTTTTTCATACGGTGTCCATTTTGGCCCATAACTACTTTTCGAAAATGTAGCGATCCTTTTGGATTGAACCCACCCTTTTCCTTATGATGTATGATGTATTTCAGCCATTTGTGGAAGAACAAGCACTTGCTTATTTGGAATGCTTTGATAGTCGGTGATCGAAGAACTGAGTGTGACTTTTGCATACGGTGTCCGTTTTGGGCCCATAAGTACTTTTCGAAAATATAGCGATACTTTGGGATTGAACCCACCATTTTCCTCGCATCGTATGAGTGCTTTCAGCTGTTTATGGAGGAACAAGTACTTGCTTATTTGGAATGCTTGGATTGTCGACGATCGAAGAACTGAGTGTGACTATTTCATACGGTGTTTGTTTTGGGCCCATAAGTACTTTTCGAAAATGTAGCGATCCTTTTGAATTGAACCCACCCTTTTCCTTGCATCGTATGAGTGATTTCGGCCTTTTTTGGAAGAACAAGCTCTTGCTTATTTGGAATGGTTGGATTGTCGGCGATTGAAGAACTGAGTGTCACTATCGTATACGGCGTCCGTTTTGGGCCCATAAGTACTTTTCGAAAATATAAAGACCCTTTTGTATTGAACTCACTACTTCACCGTAACGTACGATGGATTTTGGCCATTCGTGGAAGAACAAGCACTTGCTTATTTTGAACCCTTAGATTGTTGGCGATCGAAAAACTGAGCGTGACTTTTGCATACAATGTCCGTTTTGGGCCCATAAGTACTTTTCGGAAATGTCGTGATCCTTTTGAATTGAACCCACCCTTTTTCTTGCTTCTTATGAGTGATTTGTACTATTTGTGGAAGAACAAGTACTTGCTTATTTGGAATGCTTGGATTGTCAGCGATCGAAGAACTGAGTGTGACTATTGCATACGGTGTCCGTTTTGGGCCCAAAAGTACTTTTCGAAAATGTAACTACCCTTTTGAATTGAACTCACCACTTCACCATGACGTCTGACAGATTTTGGCCATTCGTGGAAGAACAAGCACTTGCTTATTTTGAACCCTTGGATTGCCAGCGATCGAAGAACTGAGTGTGATTTTTGCATACGGTGTCCATTTTTGCCCATAAGTACTTTTCGAAAATGTAGCGATCCTTTTGGATTGAACCCACCCTTTTCCTTGTGATGTATGAGGCATTTCAGCCGTTTGTGGAAGAACAAGCACTTGCTTATTTGGAATGCTTGGATTGTCGGCGATCGAAGAACTGGGTGTGACTATTGCATACGGTGTCCGTTTTGGGCCCATAAGTACTTTTCGAAAATATAGCGATCCTTTTGGATTGAACCCACCCTTTTCCTCGCATCGTATGAGTGATTTTGGCCATTTATTGAAGAACAAGTACTTGCTTATTTGTAATGGTTGGATTGTTGGCGATCAAAGAACTGAGTGTGACTATCTCATACGGTGATTGTTTTGGGCCCATAAGTACTTTTCGAAAATGTAACGACCCTTTTGAATTGAACTCATCGCTTCATTGTGACGTATGATGGAGTTTGGCCATTTGTGAACGAAAAATCACTTGCTTATTTAGAACCCTTGGATTGTCGGCGATCGAAGAATTTAGTGTGACTTTTGCATAAAGTGTCCATTTTGGGCCCATAAGTACTTTTCGAAAATATAGTGATCCTTTTGGATTGAACCCGCCCTTTTCATCACGTTGTATGAGGGATTTTGGTAGTTTGTGGATGAACAAGCACTTGCTTATTTGGAATGCTTAGATTGTCGGCGATCGAAGTACTTAGTAAGACTTTTGCATACGGTGTTCGTTTTCGGCCCATAAGTACTTTTCAAAAATGTAGCTATCCTTTTTGGATTGAACCCACCCTTTCCCTCAAGATGTATGAGGGATTTCAGCCATTTGTGGAAGAACAAGCACTTGCTTATTTGGAACCCTTGGATTGTCGGCAATCGAAGAACTGTGTGTGACTATTGCATTCGGTGTTCGTTTTGGGCCCATAAGTACTTTTCGGAAATGTAGCGATCCGTTTCGATTGAACCCACCCTTTTCCTCATGTCGTATGAGGGATTTTGCTAGTTTATGGAAGAACAAGCACTCGCTAATTTGGAATACTTGGATTGTCGGCGATCGAAGTACTGAGTGTGACTTTTGCATACGGTGTCCATTTTGAGCCCATAAGTACATTTCGAAAATGTAGCGATCCTTTTGGATTGAAGCCACCCCTTTCCTCGAGACTTATGAGGGATTTTGTAGATTTTTGGAGGAACAAGCACTGGTTTATTTGGAACCCTTGGACTGTCGGCGATCGAAGAACTGTGTGTGACTTTTGCATACGGTGTCCGTTTTAGGCCCATAAGTACTTTTCGAAAATGTAGCGATCCTTTTGGTTTGAACCCACCCTTTTCCACGTATCGTATGAGGGATTTCGACAGCTTGTGGAAGAACAAGCACTTGCTTATTTCAAATGCTTGGATTGTCGACGATCGAAAAACTGAGTGTAACTTTTGCATACGCTGTCCGTTTTGGGCCCATAAGTCTTTTTTCGAAATGTAGCGATCCTTTTGGATTGAACCCACCCTTTTTATCACATCGTATGAGTGATTTCAACCATTTGTGGATGAACAAGCACTTGCTTATTTGGAATGCTTGGATTGTCGACAATCGAAGAACTGAGTATGACCTTTGCATACGGTGTCCGTTTCGGGCCCATAAGTACTTTTCGCTATCATAGCGATCCATTCGGATTGAACCCACCCTTTTCTTCACGTTGTATGAGTGATTTCGGCCATTTGTGAAAGAACAAGCACTTGCTTATTTTGAATGCTTGGATTGTCGACGATTGAAGAACTGAGTGTGACTTTTGCATACGGTGTCCGTTTTGGGCCAATAAATATTTTTTGGAAATGCAGTGATCCTTTTGGATTGAACCCACCCTTTTCCTCGCGACGTATGAGTTATTTTAGCCATTTGTGGAAGAGTAAGCACTTTCTTATTTGGAATGCTTGGATTGTCGGCAATCGAAGAACTGAGTGTGACTTTTGCTTACGGTGTCCGTTTTGGGCCCATAAGTACTTTTCAGAAATGTAGCGATTCTTTTGGATTGAACCCACCCATTTCCTCATGTCGAATGAGTTCTTTCGGCCAATTGTGGAAGAACAAGAACTTGCTTATTTGGAATGCTTGGATTGTCGACGATTGAAGAACTGAGTGTGACTTTTGCATACGGTGTCCATTTTGGGCCCATAAGTACTTTTTGGAAATATAGCTATCCTTTTGGATTGAACCCACCCTTTTTCTCGCATCGTATGAGTGATTTCAGTCGTTTGTGGAAGAACAACCACTTGCTTATTTGGAATGTTTCGATTGTTGGCGATCGAAGAACTGAGTGTGACTTTTGCATATGGTGTCCGTTTTGGTCCATAAGTACTTTTCGGAAATGTGCCGATCCTTTTGGATTGAACCCACCCTTTTCCTCGCGATGTTTGAGGGATTTCGGCCATTTGTGAAAGAACAAGCCCTTGCTTATTTGGAATTCTTGGGTTGTTGGTGATCGAGGAACTGAGTGTGACTTTTGCATACGGTGTTCGATTTGGGCCCATAAGTACTTTTCGAAAATGTAGCGACCCTTTTCAATTGAACTCACCGCTTCACTGTGACGTATGACGGATTTTGACTATTTGTGGGAGAACAAGCACTTGCTTATCTGGAACCCTTGGATTGTCGACGATCAAAGAACTGAGTGTGACTTTTGCATACGGTGTCCGTTTTTAGCCAACAAATACTTTTTGAAAATGTAGCGATCCTTTTAGATTGAACCCACCCTTTTTCTCGTGTTGTATGAGCGATTTTGGCTATTTTTGAAAGAACAAGCACTTGCTTATTTTGAATGCTTGGATTGTTGGCGATCGAAGAACTGAGTGTGACTTACGTATACGGTGTCCGCTTTGAGCCCATAAGTAATTTTTAGAAATGTAGCCATCCTTTTGGATTGAACCCAACCTTTTCCTCGCGACGTTTGAGTTATTTCGGCCATTTTTGGAAGAGCAAGCACTTTCTTATTTGGAATGCTTGGATTGTCTGCGATCGACAAACTGAGTGTGACCTTTGCTTACAGTGTCCGTTTTGGGCCCATTAGTACTTTTCAGAAATGTAGCGATCCTTTTGGATTGAACCCACCCTTTTCCTCATGTCGTATGAGTGATTTCGGCCATTTGTGGAAGAACAAGCACTTGCTTACTTGGAATGCTTGGATTGTCGACGATCAAAGAACTGATTGTGACTGTTGCGTACGGTGTCCGTTTTGGGCCCATAAGTTCTTTTCGAAAATATAGCGATCCCTTTGGATTGAACCCACCCTTTTCCTTGCGACATATGAGTTATTTCGGCCATTTTTGGAAGAACAAGCACTTGCTTATTTTGAATGCTTGGATTATCGACGATCGAAGAACTGAGTGTGACTTTTGCATACGGTATCCATTTCGGGCCCATAAGTACTTTTTGAAAATGTAGCTATCCTTTTGGATTGAACCCACCCTTTTCCTCACATCATATGAGTGATTTCGGTCATTTATGGAAGAACAAGCACTTGCTCATTTGGAGTGCCTGGATTGTCGGCGATCGAAGAACTAAGTGTGACTATTCCATACGGTGTCCATTTTGGACCCATAAGTACTTTTCAAAAATGTAGCGACCCTTCAGAACTGAACTCATCGCTTCGTCGTAACGTATGACAAATTTTAACCATTTGTGGACTAATAAGCACTTGCTTATTTGGAACCCTTGGATTGTCAGTGATCGAAGAACTGAGTGTGACTTTTGCATACGGTGTCAGTTTTATGCCCATAAGTACTTTTCAGAAATGTAGCGATCCTTTTGGATTGAACCCACCCTTTTCCTCATGTCGTACGAGTGATTTGGGCCATTTGTGGAAGAACAAGCACTTGCTTATTTGGAATGCTTGGATTGTCGACGATTGAAGAACTGCGTGTGACTTTTGCATACGGTGTCTATTTTGGGCCCATAAGTACTTTTCAAAAATGCAGCAATCCCTTTGGATTGAACCACCCATTTCCTCGCAATTTATGAGGGATTTTGGCCATTTGTGGAAGATCAAACACTTGCCTAATTGGAATGCTTCAATTGTGGACGATCGAAGAACTGAGTGTGACTTTTGCATACGGTGTCTATTTTGGGCCCATAAGTACTTTTCGGAAATGTACCGATCCTTTTGGATTGAACCCACCCTTTTCCTCCCGTCGTATGAGTGATTTCACCCTTTTTGGAAGAACAAGCACTTGCTTCTTTGGAATGATTGGATTGTCAGCGATCGAGGAACTGAGCGTGACTTTTGCATACGGTGTCCATTTTGGGCCATTAAGAACTTTTTGAAAATGTAACGATCCTTTTGGATTGAACCCACCCTTTTCCTCGCATCGTATGAGTGATTTTGGCCGTTTGTTGAAGAACAAGCACTTGCTTATTTAGAATGCTTGAATTGTCGGTGAACGAAGATTTGAGTGTGACTTCTGCATACGGTGTCCGTTTTGGGCCCATTAGTACTTTTCGAAAATATAGCGATCCTTTTGGATTGAGCCCACCCTTTTCCTCACATCGTATGAGTGATTTTGGCCATTTGTGGAAGAACAAGCACCTGCTTATTTGGAATGCTTGGATTGTCGGTGATCGATGAACTGAGTGTGACTTTTACATACAGTGTTCGTTTTGGGCCCATAAGTACTTTTCGAAAATGTAACGATCCTTTTGGATTGAACCCACCCTTTTCCTCATTTCAATTGAGTGATTTCAGCCATTTGTGGAAGAACAAGCACTTGCTTATTTGGAACCCATGGATTGTTGGCGAATGAAGAACTGAGTGTGACTTTTGCATACGATGCCCATTTTGGGCACTTAAGTACTTTTCAAAAATATAGCTATCCTTTTGGACTGAACCCACCCTTTTCCTCGCACTGTATAAGTGATTCTAGCCATTTTTGGAAGAACAAGCACTTGCTTATTTGGAATGCTTGGATTGTCGGCGATCGAAAAACTGAGTGTGACTTTTGCATACGGTGTCCGTTTTGGGCCCATAAGTACTTTTCGAAAATCTAGCAACCATTTTGAATTAAACTCTTAGCTTCGCCATGACGTATGACGGATTTTGGCCATTTGTTGAGAAACAAGCACTTGTTTATTTGGAACACTTGGATTGTTGGCTATTGTAGAACTGAGTGTGACTTTTTTATATCGTGTCCGTTTTGGGCCCATAAGTACTTTTTCAAAATGTAGGGACCATTTTGGATTAAACTCACCCTTTTTCCTCAAGACGTACAAGAGATTTTGGCCATTTGTGGAAGAACAAGCACTTGCTTATTTGGAACGTTTGGATTATCGGCGATCGAAGAACTGAGTGTGACTTTTGCATATGGTGTCCATTTTGGGCCCATAAGTACTTTTCAAAAATGCAGTGACCCTTTTGAAATGAACTCATAGCTTCGTCTTGACGTATGATGGATTTTGGCCATTTGTCAAAGAACAAGCACTTGCTTATTTGGAATGTTTGGATTGACGACGATCGATGAACTGAGTGTGACTTTTGCATACGGTGTCCATTTTGAGTCCATAAGTACTTTTTGAAAATGTATCGACCCTTTTGAATTGATCTCATAGCTTTGTCATGACGTATGATGGATTTTGGCCTTTTGTTGAAGAACAAGCACTTGCTTATTTGGAACGTTTGGATTGTCGACGATCGAAGAACTGAGTGTGACTTTTGCATAAGGTGTCCATTTTTGGGCCCATAAGTACTTTCCAGAAATGTAGCGACCCTTTTGGATTGAACCCACCCTTTTTCTCATGACGTATGAGGGATTTAGACCTTTGTAGAACAACAACCACTTGCTTATTTGGAACGCTTGGATTGTCGGGAATCGAAGAACGGAGTGTGACTTTTGCATACGGTGTCTGTTTTGGGCCCATAAGTACTTTTCGAAAATTTAGCGACCCTTTTGAATTAAACTCACAGCTTTACCGTGATGTATGATGGTTTTTGGCCATTTGTGGAAGAACAAGCACTTGCCTATTTGGAACGCTTGGATGGTCGCGATTGAAGAACTGAGTGTGACTTTTGCATATCGTGTCCGTTTTGGGCCCATAAGTACTTTTTCGAAAGGTGGGGACCATTTTGAATTGAACTCACCCTTGTCCTCAAGATGTACAAGGGATTTTGGCCATTTGTGGAAGAACAAGCACTTGTTGATTTGGAACATTTGGATTGTCGACGAACGAAGAACTGAGTGTGACTTTTGCGTACGGTGTCTATTTCGGGCCCATAAGTACTTTTCAAAAATGTAGTAACCCTTTGGATTGAACCCACCCTTTTCCTCGTGATGTATGAGGGACTTTGGCCATTCGTGGAAGAACAAGCACTTCCTTATTTGGAATGCTTGGATTGTCGACGATCGAAGAACTGAGTGTAACTTTTGCATACGGTGTCCGTTTTGGGCCCATAAGTACCTTTCGAAAATGTAGTGACCCTTTCGAATTAAACTCATAGCTTCGCCATGATGTATGACAAATTTTGGTCGTTTGTCGAAAAATAAGACCTTGCTTATTTGGAACGCTTGGATTGTCGGCAATTGAAGAACAGAGTGTGACTTTTTCATATCGTGTCCGTTTTGGGCCCATAAGTACTTTTTCGGAAGGTAGGGACCATTTTGGATTGAACTCACCCTTTTCCTCAAGACGTACAAGGGATTTTGGCCATTTGTGGAAGAACAAGCACTTGCTTATTTGGACGTTTGGATTGTCGGCGATCGAAGAACTGAGTGTGACTTTTGCATACGGTGTCCATTTTGGTCCCATAAGTACTTTTTGAAAATGCAGCGAACCTTTTTGGATTGAACCCACCCTTTACCTCGCGACGTATGAGGGATTTTGGCCATTTGTGGAAAAACAAGCTCTTGCTTATTTGGAACATTTGGATTGTCGACGATCGAAGAGCTGAGTGTGACTTTCGCATACGGTGTTCATTTTGGGCCCATAAATACTTTTCAAAAATTTAGTGACCCTTTTGAGTTGAACTTACAGCTTCGTCGTGACGTATGATGGATTTTGACCATTTGTGGAAGAACAAGCACTTGCTTATTTGGAAAGCTTGGATTGTTGGCTATTGAAGAATTGAGTGTGACTATTGCATATCGTGCCCGTTTTGGGCCCTTAAGTACTTTTTTGAAAGGTAGGAACCATTTTGGATTGAATTCACCCTTTTCCTCAAGATGTACAAGGGATTTTGGCCGTTTGTGGAAGAACAAGCACTTGCTTATTTGGAACGTTTGGATTGTTGATGATCGAAGAACTGAATACCACTTTTGCATACGGTGTCCGTTTTGGGTCCATAAGTACTTTTCGAAAATGTAGTAACCCTTTTGGATTGAACCCACCCTTTTCCTTGCCTCATATGGGTGATTTCGACCATTTTAGGAAGAACAAGCACTTGCTTATACGGAATGCTTGGATAGTTGGCGATCGAAGAAATGAGTGTGACTTTTGCATACGGTGTTCATTTTAGGCCCATAAGTACTTTTTGGAAATGTGGAGACCCCTTTGAATTGAACTCATAGCTTTGTCATGACGTATGATGGATTTTGGCCATTTGTGGAAGAACAAACACTTGCTTATTTGGAACGCTTGGATTGTCAGCGATTGAAGAACTGAGTGTGACTTTTGCATATCGTCCCCATTTTCGGCCCGTAAGTACTTTTTCGAAAGGTAGGGTCCATTTTGGATTGAACTCACCCTTTTCCTCAAGACATACACCGGATTTTAGCTGTTTGTGGAAGAACAAGCACTTGCTGAGTTGGAACGTTTGGATTGTTCGTGATCGAAGAACTGAGTATGACTTTTGCATACGGTGTCTATTTTGAGCCCATAAGTACTTTTTGAAAATGTAGCGACACTTTTGAATTGAACTCACAGCTTCGCCATGATGTATGGCGAATTTTAGCCACTTGTGGAAGAACAAGCACTTGCTTATTTGGAACGCTTCGATTGTCAGCGATTGAAGAACTAGGTGTGACTTTTGTATATCAGGTCCGTTTTGGGCTCATAAGTACTTTTTCGAAAGGTAGGGACCATTTGGGATTGAACTCACCCTTTTCCTCATGATGCACAAGGGATTTTTGCCGTTTGTGGAAGAACAAGCATAAGCTTATTTGGAACATTTGGATTCTCGACGATCGAATAACTAAGTGTGGCTTTTACATACGATGTACATTTTGGGCCCATAAGTACTTTTCGAAAATTTAGCGACCCTATTGGATTGAACCCACCCTTTTCCTCATGATGTATGAGGGATTTTGGCCATTTGTGGAAAAACAAGCTCTTGTTTATTCGGAATGCTTGGATTGTCGGTGATCGAAGAACTTAGTGTGACTTTTGCATACGGTGTCCGTTTTGGGCCCATAAGTACTTTTCGAAAATGTAGCGACCCTTTTCAATTAAACTCACAGCTTCGCCATGACGTATGACAGATTTTGGCCAGTTGTCAAAGAACAAGCAACTGCTTATTTGGAACGTTGGATTGTCGGCTATTGAAGAACTAAGTGTGACTTTTGCATATCGTGTCCATTTTGGGCCCATAAGTACCTTTTCGAAAGGTAGGGACCATTTTGGATTGAATTCACCCTTTTCCTCAAGATGTACAAGGGATTTTGGCTGTTTGTAGAAGAACAAGCACTTGCTTATTTGGAACATTTGGATTGTCGACGATCGAAGAACTGAGTGTGACTTTTGCATACGGTATCAGTTTTAGACCCATAAATACTTTTTGGAAATGTAGCAACCCTTTTGGGTTAAGCCCACCCTTTTGCTCACGACGTATAAGGGATTTTGGCTATTTGCGAAAGAACAAGCACTTGCTTATTTGGAACGTTTGGATTGTCGGCGATCCAAGAACTGGGTATGACTTTTTCATACGGTGTCCGTTTTGGGCCATAAGTACTTTTTGGAAATCCAGCGACCCTTTTGAATTGCACTCATAGCTTCATTATGACGTATAAGGAATTTTGGCCATTTGTCAAAGAACATGCACTTGCTTATTTGGAACGTTTGGATTGTCGACGATTGAAGAACTGAGTGTGACTTTAGCATACGGTATCCGTTTTGGGCCCATAAGTACTTTTTGGAAATGTAGCGACCCTTTTGGATTGAACTCACCCTTTTCCTCAAGACACACATGGGATTTTGGCCATTTGTGGAAAAACAAGCACTTGCTTATTTCGAACGTTTGGATTGTCAGCGATCGAAGAACAAAATGTGACTTTTGTATACGGTGTCCGTTTTGGGCCCACAAGTACTTTTCAAAAATGTAGCGACCCTTTTGAATTGAACTCATAGCTTTGTCATGACGTATGATGGATTTTAGCCATTTGTGGAAAAACAAGCACTTGCTTATTTGGAACGCTTGGATTGTCGGCGATTGAAGAACTGAGTGTGACTTTTGCATATCATGTCCGTTTTGGGTCCATAAGTACTTTTTCGAAAGGTAGGGACCATTTTTTATTGAACTCACCCTCTTCCTCAAGATGCACAAGGGATTTTGGCCGTTTGTGGGAGAACAGGCTCTTGCTTATTTGGAACGTTTGGATTGTCGGCGATCAAAGAACTGAGTGTAACTTTTGCATACGGTGTCCATTTTTGGCCCATAAGTACTTTTCAGAAATGTACCGACCCTTTTGGATTGAACCCACCCTTTTCCTCACGACGTATGAGGGATTTTGATCGTTTCTGGAAGAACAAGCACTTGTTTATTAGGAATACTTGGATTGCCGACGATCGAAGAACTAAGTGTGACTTTTGCATATGGTGTCCGTTTTGGGCCCATAAGTACTTTTTGAAAATGTAGCGAACCTTTTGAATTATACTCACAGTGTTGCCATGACGTATGATGGATTTTGGCCATTTGTCGAATAACGAGTACTTGCTTATTTGGCACGCTTGGATTGTTAGCTATTGAAGAACTGAGTGTTACTTTTGCATATCGTGTCTGTTTTGGGCACGTAAGTACCTTTTCGAAAGGTAGAGACCATTTTGGATTGAACTCACCCTTTTCCTCAAGACGTACAAGGGATTTTGGCCGTTTGTGGAAGAACAAGCACTTACTTATTTGGAACGTTTGGATTGCTGGTGATTGAAGAACTGAGTGTGACTTTTGCATACGGTGTCCGTTTTGGGCCCATAAGTACTTTTCGGAAATGTAGCGACCCTTTTGAATTGAACTCATAGCTTCGTCATGACGTATGATGGATTTTGGCCATTTGTCGAAGAACAAGCACTTGCTTATTTGGAGCGTTTCGATTGTCGGGGATCGAAGAACTGGGTGTGACTTTTGCATACGGTGTCCGTTTTGGGCCCATATGTACTTTTTGGAAATGTAGCAATCCTTTTGAATTGAACTCATAGCTTCGCTGTGATATATGATGGATTTTGGCCATTTGTCGAGGAACAAGCACTTGCAGATTTCGAACGTTTGGATTGTTGGAGATCGAAGAACTAAGTGTGACTTTTGCATACGTTGTCTGTTTTAGGCCCATAAGTACTTTTCGGAAATGTAGTGACCCTTTTTGATTGAACCCACCCTTTTCCTCGCGATGCATGTGAAATTTTAGCCTTTTGTAGAACTACAAGCACTTGCTAATTTGGAACACTTGGATTGTCGGTGATCGAAGAACTAAGTGTGACTCTTGCATACGGTGTCAGTTTTGGGCCCATAAGTACTTTTCAAAAATGTAGCGACCCTTTTGAGTTGAACTCACAGCTTCACCGTGATGTATGACGGATTTTAGCCATTTGTGGAAGAATAGGCACTTGCTTATTTGGAACGCTTTGATTGTCGGCAATTGAAGAACTGAGTGTGACTTTTACATATCGTGTCCGTTTTGGGCCCATAGGTACTTTTTCGAAAGGTAGGGACCATTTGGGATTGAACTCACCCTTTTCCTCAAGACGTATGAGGGATTTTAGCCATTTGTGGAAGAACAAGCACTTGCTTATTTGGAACGTTGGGATTGTCGGTGATCGAAGTACTGAGTTTGACTTTTGCGTACGGTGTCCGTTTTGGGCCCATAATTACTTTTCGGAAATGTAGTGACTGATAAGTGTGTTTTTACACACTTATTTGGATCATAAACATGACTTAAACATGGATAAAATGGTTGAATTGTGACTTAATCCAGTTAAATTTATGCATTGTAGGTAATTCAATGGAAATTGTGGAATTCAGGAGAAAAGAGCCGAAGAAGGACCAAAAAGCAACAATTTGATAGTTCGAGGACCAAAGGTGCAAATATTGAAAAGTTGAGCTAAATGCAAAACGAGAGGGAAGACATGCCAAGTATGAGCTCAGTGACAAAGAAAAAACAAATGGAAGAAGAAAATATTGAAGAGGGACTGAAATGAAGATAATTGAAAGTTGGAGGACTAAAGCGCAAATACTCAAAAGATATGCCGAATGAGGGGCATAAGAATTGATGGTATCAATCATCAATTGGAAGATAAAATTTGTTGAAAAGATGAAGAAATCGAAGAAAGAAGTCAAGAGAAGCAACAAAGAAGTTCAGGGACCAAATTGAACAAACCACATAGATGGTTACCCCTATGCGACCGCATAGTGTAACCTTCTATGCGGTCGCATAGAGGGCTCCAGGGACTCAATGAGCCCAAACTTTTTGATCTATGCGACCGCATAGATTCCTTCTATGCGGTCGCATAGAGTAATTTTCAACTCTCGGGCGCAGTTTTTCGTTTTGGTTGAAACTCCTTTCCTACTTAATTTGGACGCGATATAAATACCAAAATTCATCATATGAAGAAAAAGAACGACCAGGGAGAAGGAAGAGACCAAAATTGGAGGCAAGAAACTTGATTTTGGATTCAATTTCACACGGGCTCGAAACGGATTGAAGATTATACACACGGATTGAAGAAATTCCATACGGGTGTATTCTTATTATCTTTTAATTTCGTTTTTCAATTTCTTCATTTTGCAATGATGATTATAGGCTAGGGTTTTTGTTCATTAGGAATTTGATGAACCTTTTGATGATTTAAATTTCCGTTATTTAATAAATTCAACATTAGTTTCGATTAGACAAATGTTTGATTTATATGATTTGAATGTTTCCATAATTATTTGGCCAATTATTATGTGATTGTAGATGATTTATTCTTTGCTTTCGAAAGAAGGGGAATAAATTCGATAGAATATAAATCGACATAAGGTCCGATAGGGGATGGAAACTTACCTCTATGCTTTATGCAATTCATGAAATTGTTCATAAAAAGTCATGCATTCTTATACATTGCATCATCCATAGAAATATAGGCTGGGGGTGTGTAAGAGTAGATTCAATATATATCGAGAGAGTGGATTGGATAATTTAGGAACATTGAATTGGCATTTTGTTCATCGATTCGTTGAATTTGTGAAATTAGGGTTTTTAATAGTCAATTGGGGATTCGAGTTCTTAATGATTTCATTTCAATTCATTTCAATACAATAATTCTAAAATTGCATTTTTACATTTCAGTTGCAGATTTATTTCATTAGATTAGTGAAATTTTGAAATTAGGGTTTTCATATTTAAACCAAATTTTCATTCAATTAGATTCGGTTAAGGTCACATTAGTTTAATTAGAGCTAATTTAATCCTCGTAGGAACGATACTTGGACTCATAGTCCACTTTACTACTTGTTAACGAACCGTACACTTGCGGTAATTTAAATCGAAAGAAAATATTTCGTGAACAGTGACCCTTTTGAATTAAACTCATAGCTTCGCCATGATGTACAACGGGTTTTGGCCATTTGTCGAAGAACAAGCACTTGCTTATTTGGAACACTTGGATTGTCGGCTATTGAAGAACTGAGTATGACTTTTCCATATCGCGTCAGTTTTGGGCCCATAAGCACTTTTTCGAAAGGTAGGGACCATTTTGGATTGAACTCACCCTTTTCCTCAAGGCGTACAAGGGATTTTGGCCATTTGTGGAAGAACAAGCACTTGCTTATTTTGAACGTTTGGATTGTCGGCGATCGAGAAACTCAGTGTGACTTTTGTATAAGGTGTCCGTTTTGGGCCCATAAGTACTTTTCGAAAATGTAGCGACCCTTTTGAATTGAACTCATTGCTTCACCGTGACGTATGATAGATTTTGGCCATTTGTCGAAGAACAAGCACTTGCTTATTTGGAACATTTGGATTGTCGACAATCGAAGAACTAAGTGTGAATTTTGCATACGGTGTCCATTTTGAGCCCATAAGTACTTTTTCGAAAATGTAACGGCCGTTTTGGATTGAACCCACCCTTTTCCTCACGACGTATGAGGGATTGTAGACCTTTGTAGAACAATAAGCACTTGCTTATTTGGAACGCTTGTATTGTCGACGATCGAAGAACTAAGTGTGACTTTTGCATATGGTGTCCGTTTTGGGCCCTAAGTACTTTTCGGAAATTTAGCGACCCTTTTGAATTAAACTCACAGCTTCGTCGTGATGTATGATGGATTTTGGCCATTTGTGGAAGAACAAGCACTTGCTTTTTTGAAATGCTTGAAGAACTAAATGTGACTTTTGCATATCGTGTTCGTTTTGAGCCCATAAATACTTTTTCGAAAGGTAGGGACCATTTAGGAATGAACTCACCCTTTTCCTCAAGACGTACAATGGATTTTGGCCGTTTGTGGAAGAACAAGCACTTGCTAATTTGGAACGTCTGGATTGTCGGCGATCGAAGAACTGAGCGTGACTTTTGCATGCAGTGTCCATTTTGGGCCCGCAATTACTTTTCAAAAATGTAGCGACCCTTTTGAATTAAACTCATAGCTTCACCATGACGTATGATGGATTTTGGCAATTTGTCGAAGAACTAGCACTTGCTTATTTGGAACGCTTGGATTATCGGCTATTGAAGAACTGAGTGTGACTTTTCCATATCGTGTCCGTTTTGGGCCCATAAGCACTTTTTCGAAAGGTAGGGACCATTTTGGACTGAACTCACCCTTTTCCTCATGGCGTACAAGGGATTTTGGCCATTTGTGGAAGAAGAAGCACTTGCTTATTTGGAACGTTTAGATTGTCGGCGATCGAAGAACTCAGTGTGACTTTTGCATAAGGTGTCCGTTTTGGGCCCAAAAGTACTTTTTGAAAATGTAGCGACCCTTTTGAATTGAACTCATAGCTTCGTCGTGACGTATGATAGATTTTGGCCATTTCTGGAAGAACAAGCCCTTGCTCGTTTGGAACGTTTGGATTGTCGGTGATCGAAGAACTGAGTGTGAATTTTGCGTACGGTGTCCATTTTGGGCCCATAAGTACTTTTTTGGAAATGTAGCGGCCCTTTTGGATTGAACCCACACTTTTCCTCACGATGTATGTGGGATTTTAGGCCTTCATAGAACAACAAGCACTTGCTTATTTGGAATGCTTGGATTGTCGGCGATCGAAGAACTGAGTGTGACTTTCGCATACGGTGTCCATTTTGGGCCCTAAGTATTTTTCGGAAATTTAGTGATCCTTTTGAATTAAACTCACAGCTTCACTGTGATATACCAGGGATTTTGGCCATTTGTGGAAGAACAAGCACTTGCGTAACTGGAACGCTTGGATTGTCGACGATTGAAGAACTGAGTGTGACTTTTGCATATCGTGTTCATTTTGAGCCCATAAGTACTTTTTCGAAAGGTAGGGACCATTTGGTAATGAACTCACCCTTTTCCTCAAGACGTACAATGGATTTTGGCCATTTGTGGAAGAACAAGTACTTGCTGATTTGGAACGTTTGGATTGTCGACGATCAAAGAACTGAGTGTGAATTTTGTATACAGTGTCCATATTGGGCCAATAATTACTTTTCAGAAATGTATCGACCCTTTTGAATTAAACTCATAGCTTCACCATGACGTATGACGGATTTTGGCCATTTGTTGAAGAACAAGCACTTGCTTATTTGGAATGCTTGGATTGTCGGCTATTGAAGAACGGAGTGTGACTTTTCCATATCGTGTCCGTTTCGGGCCCATAAGCACTTTTTCGAAAGGTAGGGAATATTTTGTATTGAACTCACCCTTTTCCTCAAGGCGTACAAGGAATTTTGGCCATTTGTGGAAGAACAAGCACTTGCTTATTTGGAACGTTTAGATTGTTGGAGATCGAAGAACTCAGTGTGACTTTTGGATAAGGTGTCCGTTTTGGGGGCATAAGTACTTTTGGAAAATGTAGCGACCCTTTTGAATTTAACTCATAGCTTTGTCGTGACGTATGGTGGATTTTGGCCATTTGTTGAAGAACAAGCACTTGCTTATTTGGAACTTTTGGATTGTCGACGATCGAAGAATTGAGTGTGACTTTTACATACGGTGTCCATTTTGGGCCCATAAGTACTTTTTTCGGAAATGTAGCGGCCCTTTTGGATTGAACCCACACTTTTCCTCATGATGTATGAGGGATTTTAGACCTTTGTAGACCAACAAGCACTTGCTTATTTGGAACCCTTGGATTGTCGACGATCGAAGAACTGAGTTTGACTTTTGCATATGGTTTCTGTTTTGGGCCCTAAGTACTTTTCAGAAATTTTGCGATCCTTTTGAAATAAACTGACAGCTTCGCCATCGCGTACGATGGATTTTGGCCATTTGTGGAAGAATAAGCACTTGCTTATTTGGAACGCTTAGATTGTCGGCGATTGAAGAACTGAGTGTGACTTTTGCATATCGTGTCCATTTTGGGCCCATAAGTGCATTTTCAAAAGGTGGGGAACATTTTGAATTGAACTCACCCTTTCCTCAAGACGTACAAGGGATTTTGGCTATTTGTGGAAGAACAAGCACTTGCTGATTTGGAACGTTTGGATTGTCGACGATCGAAGAACTGAGTGAGACTATTACGACGGTGTCAGTTTTGGGCCCATAAGTACTTTTTGAAAGTGTAGCGACCCTTTTGAATTGAACTCATAGCTTGGCCATGACGTATGATGGATTTTAGCCTTATGTCGTAGAACAAGCACTTGCTTATTTCGAAACTTGGATTGTCGGCGATTGAAGAACTGAGTGTGACTTTTGCATATCGTGTTCGTTTTGGGCCCATAAGTACTTTTTCGAAAGGTAGGGACCATTTGGGATTGAACTCACCCTTTTCCTCAAGACGTACAAAGGATTTTGGCTATTTGTGGAAGAACAAGCACTTGCTGATTTGGAATGTTTGGATTGTCGACGATCGAAAAACTGAGTGTTACTTTTGCATACGGTGTCCATTTTGGGCCCATAAGTACTTTTCGAAAATGTGACGAACCTTTTGAATTGAACTCATAGCTTCGTCCTGACGTATGATGGATTTTGGCCATTTGTTAAAGAACAGGCACTTGCTTATTTAGAATGCTTGGATTGTTAGCGATCGAAAAACTGAGTGTGACTTTTGCATACGGTGTCCGTTTTGGCCCCATAGGTACTTTTCGAAAATGTAGCGACCCTTTTGAATTAAACTCATAGCTTTGCCATGACGTATGGCGGATTTTGGCCATTTGTCGAAAAACAAGCAGTTGCTTATTTGGAACGCTTGGATTGTCGGCTATTGAAGAACTGAGTGTGACTTTTTCATATCGTGTCCATTTTGGGCCCATAAGTACTTTTTCGAAAGGTAGGGACCATTTTGGATTGAACTCACCCTTTTCCTCAAGACGTACAAGGGATTTGGTCGTTTGTGGAAGAACAAGCACTTTTTATTTGGAACGTTTAGATTGTCGGCGATCGAAGAACTGAGTGTGACTCTTGCATATAGTGTCCATTTTAGGCCCATAAGTACTTTTTAGAAATGTGATGACCCTTTTGAATTGAACTCATAGCTACGTCCTGACATATGATGGATTTTGGCCATTTGTCCAAGAACAAGCACTTGCTTATTTGGAACATTTGGATTGTCGACGATAGAATAACTAAGCGTGACTTTTGCATACGACGTCCATTTTGGGCCCATAAGTACTTTTCAGAAATGTAGCGACCCTTTTGAATTGAACCCACCCGTTTTCTCATGACGTATGAGGGATTCTAGAACTTTGCAGAACAACAAGCACTTGCTTATTTGGAATGCTTGGATTGTCGGCGATCGAAGAACGGAGTGTGACTTTTGCATACGGTGTCCATTTTGTGCCCATAAGTACTTTTCTGAAATTTAGCGACCCTTTTGAATTAAACTCATAGCTTTGCCGTGACGTATGATGGATTTTGGCCATTTGTGGGAGAACAAGCACTTGATTATTTCGAATGCTTGGATTGTCGGCGATTGAAGAACTGAGTTTGACTTTTGCATATCGTGTCCGTTTTGGGCCCATAAGTACTTTTTCGAAAGTTGGGGACCATTTTGAATTGAACTCACCCTTTTCCTCAAGACATGCAAGGGATTTTGGCCATTTGTGGAAGAACAAGCACTTGCTGATTTGGAACGTTTGGATTGTCGGCGATCGAAGAACTGAGTGTGACTTTTGCATACGGTGTCCGTTTTGGGCCCATAAGTACTTTTCAGAAGTGTAGTGACCCTTTTGAATTGAACACACAGTTCCGCCATGACGTATGATGGATTTTTACCTTTTATGGTAGACCAAGCACTTGCTTTTTTGGAACGCTTGGATTGTCGGCGATTGAAGAACTGAGTGTGACTTTTGCATATCATCTCCGTTTTGGGTCCATAAGTACTTCTTCGAAATGTAGGGACCATTTCGGATTGAACTCACCCTTTTCCTCAAGACATACAAGGGATTTTGGCCATTTGTGGAAGAACAAGCACTTGCTGATTAGGAACGTTTGGATTGTCGATGATCGAAGAACTGCGTGTGACTTTTGCATACAGTGTTCGTTTTGGGCCCATAAGTACTTTTCGAAAATGTAGCGACCCTTTTGGATTGAACCCACCCTTTTCCTAGCGATGTATGAGGGATTTTTTCCATTTGTGGAAGAACAAGCACTTGCTTAATTGGAATGCTTGGATTGTCGGCGATCGAAGAACTTAGTGTGACTCTTGCGTACGGTGTCCGTTTTGGGCCCATAAGTACTTTTTGAAAATGTAGAGACCCGTTTGAATTAAACTCATAGCTTCACCATAACGTATGATGGATTTTACCCATTTGTCGAAAAACAAGTACTTGCTTATTTGGCACGCTTGGTTTGCCGGCAATTGAAGAACTGAGTTTGACTTTTTCATATCGTGTCCGTTTTGGGCCCATAAGTACTTTTTCGAAAGGTAGGGACCATTTTGGATTGAACTGATCCTTTTCCTCAAGTTGTACAAGGGATTTTGGCCATTTGTGGAAGAACAAGCACATGCTTATTTGGAACGCTTGGATTGTCGACGATCGAAGAACTGAGTGTGACTTTTGCATAGGGTGTCCATTTTGGGCCCGTAAGTACTTTTCGAAAATGTAGCGATCCTTTTGGATTGAACCCACCCTCTTCCTCATGATGTACGAGGGATTTTGGCCATTTGTGGAAAAACAAGCACTTGCTTATTTGGAACGCTTGGATTGTCGGCTATTGAAGAATTGAGTGTTACTTTTGTATATTGTGTCAATTTTGGGCCCGTATGTACCTTTTCGAAAGGTAGGGATCGTTTTGGATTGAACTCGCCCTTTTCCTCAAGATGTACAAGGGATTTTGGCTTTTTGTGGAAGAACAAGCACTTGCTTATTTGGAACGTTTGGATTGTCGGTGATCGAAGAACTGAGTGTGACTTTTGCATACGGTGTCCGTTTTGGGCCCATAAGTACCCTTCGAAAATGTGGCGACCCTTTTGAATTGAACTCACAGCTTCGTCGTGACGTATGACGGATTTTGGCCATATGTCGATGAACAAGCACTTGCTTATTTGGAACATTTGGATTGTCGACGATCGAAGAATTGAGAGTGACTTTTGCATACGGTGTCCGTTTTGGGCCCAGAAGTACTTTTCGAAAATGTAGCGACCCTTTTGAATTGAACTCACAGCTTCGTCATGACGTATGATGGATTTTAGCCATTTGTGGATGAACCAGCACTCGCTTGTTTGGAACGCTTGGATTGTCAGCGATTGAAGAACTGAGTGTGACTTTTGCATATTGTGTCCATTTTGGGTCCATAAGTACTTTTTCGAAAGGAAGGGACCATTTTGGATTGAACTCTGCCTTTTCCCCAAGACGCACAAGGGAAGAATAATCACTTGCTTATTTGGAACGTTTAGATTGTCGGCGATCGAAGAACTGAGGGTGACTTTTGCATCCGGTGGCCATTTTGGGCCTATAAGTACTTTTTGAAAATCTAGCGACCCTTTTGAATTGAACTCACAGCTTCATCGTGATGTATGATGGATTTTAGCCATTTGTGCAAGAAGAAGCACTTGCTTATTTGGAACGCTTGGATTGTCGGTGATCGAAGAACTGAGTGTGACTTTTGCATATCGTGTTCGTTTCGGCCCCATAAGTACTTTTTCGAACGGTAGGGACCATTTGGGATTGAACTCACCCTTTTCCGCAAGATGTACAAGGGATTTTGGCCGTTTGTAGAAGAACAAGCACTTGCTGATTTGGAACATTTTGATTGTCGACGATCGAAGAACTGAGTGTGACTTTTGCATACGGCGTCCGTTTTAGGCCCATAAGTACTTTTTGGAAATGTAGCGACCCTTTTGGATTGAACCCACCCTTTTCATTGCGACGTATGAGGGATTTTAGCTTCTTGTAGAACAACAAGCACTTGCTTATTTGGAACGCTTGGATTGTCGGCGATCGAAGAACTGAGTGTGACTTTTGCATACGGTGTCCATTTTCAGCCCATAAGTACTTTTCGAAACTGTAGCGATCGTTTGGGATTGAACCCACCCTTTTCCTCACAACGTATGAGGGATTTTCGCCTTTTGTAGAACAACAAGCGCTTGTGTATTTGGAACGCTTCGATTGTCGACGATCGAAGAACTGAGTGTGACTTTTGCATACGGTGTCCGTTTTGGGCCCATAAGTACTTTTCGAAAAATGTAGTAACCCTATTGAATTGAACCCACCCTTTTCCTCGCTATGTATGATGGATTTTGGGCATTTGTGGTAGAACAAGTACTTGCTTATTTGGAATACTTGGATTGTCGACGATCGAAGAACTGAGTGTGACTTTTGCATACGGTGTCCGTTTTGGGCACATAAGTACTTTTCGAAAATGTAGCGACCCTTTTGAATTAAACTCACAGCTTCACCACGACGTATGATAGATTTTGGTTATTTGTCAAAGAGCAAGCACTTGCTTATATGGAACGCTTGGATTGTCGGCTATTGAAGAACTGAGTGGGACTTTTGCATGTCATGTCCATTTTGGGCCCATAAGTACTTTTTCGAAAGGTAAGAGACATTTTGGATTGAACTTACCCTTTTCCTCAAGACGTACAAGGGATTTTGGCCATTGGTGGAAGAACAAGCACTTGCTTATTTGGAACATTTGGATTGTCGGCGATCGAAGAACTGAGTGTGACTTTTACATACGGTGTCCGTTTTGGGCCCATATGTACTCTTTCGAAACATAGTAGCCCTTTTGAATTGAACCCACAGCTTCATTGTGATGTATGGTGGATTTTGACCATTTGTCGAAGAACAAGCACTTGCATATTTGGAATGTTTGGATTGTAGGTGATCGAAGAACTGAGTGTGACTTTTGCATACGGTGTCCGTGTTGAGCCCGTAAGTACTTTTCGAAAATGTAGCGACCCTTTTGGATTGAATCCACCCTTTTCTTCACGACGTATGAGGTATTTTGGCCGTTTGTGGAAGTTTAAGCACTTGCTTATTTGCTTATTTGGAATGCTTTGATTGTTGGCGATTGAAGAACTAAGTGTGACTTTTGCAGATCACATCCGTTTTGGGCCCATAATCACTTTTTCAAAAGGTAGGGACCATTTGGGATTGAACTCACCCTTTTCCTCAAGACGTATAAGGGATTTTGGCCGTTTGTGGAAGAACTAGCACTTGCTGATTTGAAACGCTTGGATTGTCGACGATCGAAGAACTTAGTGTGACTTTTGCATATGGTGTCCATTTTGAGCCCATAAGTACTTTTTCGAATGGTAGGGACCATTTGGATTGAACTCACCCTTTTCCTCAAGACATATGGGGGATTTTGGCCGTTTGTGGAAGAACAAGCACATGCTTATTTGGAACGTTGTGATTGTCGGTGATCGAAGAACTGTGTGTGACTTTTGCATACGGAGTCCATTTTGGGCCCATAATTACTTTTTGGAAATGTAGCGACCCTTTTGAATTATACTCACAGCTTCACCCTGAAGTTTGACGAATTTTGGCCATTTATCGAAGAACAAGCACTTGCTTATTGGGAACGCATGGATTGTTGGCTATTGAAGAACTGAGTGTGACTTTTGTTATCGTGTCCGTTTTGGGCCCATAAATACTTTTTCGTAAGGTAGGGACCATTTTGGGTTGAACTCACCCTTTTCCTCAAGACGTACAAGGGATTTTGGCCATTTGTGGAAGAACAAGCACTTGCTTATTCGGAACGTTTGGATTGTCGGCGATCGAAGAAATGAGTGTGACTTTTGCATACGGTGTCCGTTTTGGGCCCATAAGTACTTTTCGATAATGTAACGACCCTTTTGAATTGAAGTCGCAGCTTTGTCATGACGTATGACGAATTTTGCCCATCTATTGAAGAACATGCTCTTCTTTATTTGGAACGTCTGGATTGTCGACGATCAAAAAATTGTGTGTGACTTTTGCATACGGCATCCGTTTCGGGCCCCTAAGTACTTTTCGAAAATGTAGCGACCCTTTTGGATTGAACCCACCCTTTTCGTCGCGACATATGAGGGATTTTGGCCTTTTGTAGAACAACAAGCACTTGCTTATTTGGAATGCTTAGATTGTCGATGATCTACAAACTGAGTGTGACTTTTGCATACGATGTTCGTTTTGGGCCCATAAGCACTTTCGAAAATGTAGCGACCCTTTTGGATTGAATCCACCCTTTTCTTCATGACGTATGAGGGATTTTGGCCATTTGTGGAAGTATAAGCACTTGCTTAATTGGAAAGCTTGGATTGTCGGCAATTGAAGAAATGAGTGTGACTTTAAAATACGGTGTTTGTTTTGGGCCCATAAGTACTTTTTGGAAATGTAGGAACCCTTTTGAATTGAACTCACAGATGGATTTTGGCCATTTGACGAAGAACAAGCACTTGCTTATTTGGAACGCTTGGATTGTTGGCAATTGAAGAACAGAGTGCGACTATTGCATACCGTGTCAGTTTTGGGCCCATAAGTACTCTTTCGAAAGGTAGGGACCATTTTGGATTGAACTCACGGGATTTTGGCCATTTGTGGAAGAACAAGTACTTGCTGATTTGGAACATTTGGATTGTCGACAATCGAAGAACTAAGTGTGACTTTTGCATACGGTGTTCGTTTCGGGCCCATAAGTACTTTTCGAAAATGTAGCGAACCTTTTTGGATTGAACCCACCCTTTACCTTGCGACGTATGAGGGATTTTGGCCATTTGTGGAAGAACAAGCAATTGCTTATTTGGAACGCTCGGATTGTCGGCGATTGAAGAACTGAGTGTGACTTTTGCATATTGTGTCCGTTTAGGGTCCATAAGTATTTTTTCGAATGGTAGGGACCGTTTTGGATTGAACTCACCCTTTTCCTCAAGACGTACAAGGGATTTTAGCCGTTTGTGGAAGAACAAGCACTTGCTTATTTGGAATGCTTGGATTGTCGGCGATCGAAGAACTGAGTGTGACTTTTGCATATGGTGTCCATTTTGGGCCCATAAGTACTTTTCAAAAATGTAGCGACCCTTTCGGATTGAACCCACTCTTTTCCTCGCGACGTATGAGTGATTTTGGCCATTTTTGGAAGAACGAGCCCTTGCTTATTTGG
Source organism: Olea europaea var. sylvestris (assembly GCF_002742605.1). NCBI lineage: Eukaryota > Viridiplantae > Streptophyta > Magnoliopsida > Lamiales > Oleaceae > Olea > Olea europaea. The sequence goes on from NW_019230509.1 coordinate 108,260, forward strand.
AAGGCTTGGATTGATGGCGATCGAAGAACTGAGTGTGAATTTTGTATACGTTGTTCGTTTTGGGCCCATAAGTACTTTTTGAAAATGTAGCGACCCTTTTGAATTAAACTCATAGCTTTGCCATGACGTATGACGAATTTTGGCCATTTGTCAAAGAATAAGCACTTGCTTATTTGGAACACTTGGATTGTCGTCTATTGAAGAACTGAGTGTGACTTTTTCATATCGTGTCTATTTTGGGCCCATAAGTAGTTTTTCGAAAGGTAGGGACCATTTTGGATTGAACTCACCCTTTTTTTTTCAAGGCGTACAAGGGATTTTGGCCATTTGTGAAAGAAAAAGCACTTGCATATTTGGAATGTTTGGATTGTTGGTGATCGAAGAACTCAGTGTGACTTTTGCATATGGTATCCGTTTTTGGCCCATAAGTACTTTTCAGAAATGTAGCGACCATTTTGAATTGAACTCATAGCATCGTCGTGACGAATGACGAATTTTGGCCATTTGTCGAAGAACAAGCACTTGCTTATTTGGAACGTTTAGATTGTCGACGATCGAAGAACTGAGTGTGACTTTTGCATACAGTGTCCCTTTTGGGCCCATAAGTACTTTTCGGAAATGTAGCGACCCTTTTGGATTGAACCCACCCTTTTCCTCCCGACGTATGAGGGATTTTAGACCTTTGTAGAACAACAAGCACTTGCTTGTTTGGAACGCTATGATTGTCGGCGATCAAAGAATTGAGTGTGACTTTTGCATACGGTGTCCGTTTTGGTCCCTAAGTGCTTTTCGAAAATTTAGCGACCCTTTTGAATTAAACTCACAGCTTCGCTGTTATGTACAATGGATTTTGGCCATTTGTGGAAGAACAAGCACTTGCTTATTTGGAACGCTTGCATTGTCGGCAATTGAAGAACTGAGTGTGACTTTTGTACATGGCGTCCATTTTGGGCCCATAAGTACTTTTCGAAAATGTGGTGACCCTTTTGAATTGAAATCATAGCTTTGTCCTGACGTATGATGGATTTTGGCCATTTGTCAAAGATCAAGCACTTGCTTATGTGGAACGTTTGGATTGTCGGCGATCAAAGAACTGAGTGTGACTTTTGCATACGATGTCCGTTTTAAGCCCATAAGTACTTTTCAAAAATGTAGCGACCCTTTTGAATTGAACGTATAGCTTTGCCATGACGTATGATGGATTTTGGCCATTTGTCGAAAAACAAGCACTTGCTTATTTGGAACGTTTGGATTGTCGACAATTGAAGAACTGAGTGTGACTTTTGCATACGGTGTCCATTTTGGGCCCATAAGTACTTTTCGGAAATGTAGCGACCCTTTTGGATTGAACCCATCCTTTTCCTCACGACGTATGAGGGATTTTAGACCTTTGTAGAACCGCAAGTACTTGCTTATTTGGAACGCTTGGATTGTCGGCATCGAAGAACTGAGTGTGACTTTTGCATACGGTGTCTGTTTTAGGCCCATTAGTACTTTTCCAAAATTTAACAACCCTTTTGAATTAAACTCATAGCTTCGTTGTGACGTATGATGGATTTTGGCCATTTGTGGAAGAAAAGCACTTGCTTATTTGGAACGATTGGATTGTCGGCGATTGAAGAACTGGGTGTGACTTTTGCATATCGTGTCCGCTTTGGGCCCATAAGTACCTTTTCGAAAGGTGGGGACCATTTTGAATTGAACTCACCCTTTTCCTCAAGACGTACAATGGATTTTGGCCGTTTGTGGAAGAACAAGCACTTGCTGATTTGGAACGTTTGGATTGTCGGCGATCTAAGAACTGAGTGTGACTTTTGCATACGGTGTTCATTTTGGACCCATAAGTACTTTTCGAAAGTGTAGCGACCCTTTTGAATTGAACTCACAGCTTTGCCAGGACGTATGACAGATTTTAGCCTTTTGTGGTAGAACAAGCACTTGCTTATTTGGAACGCTTGGATTGTCAACGATTGAAGAACTGAGTGTGGCTTTTAATATCGTGTCCGTTTTGAGTCCATAAGTACTTTTTCGAAAGGTAGGGACCATTTGGGATTGAACTTACCCTTTTCCTCAAGATGTACAAGGGATTTTGGTCATTTGTAGAAGAACAAGTACTTGCTGATTTGGAACGTTTGGATTGTCGATGATCAAAGAACTGGCTGTGACTTTTGCATACGGTGTCCATTTTGGGCCCATAAGTACTTTTCGAAAATGTAGCGACCTATTTCGATTGAACCCACCCTTTTCCTCACGATTTACGCGGGATTTCGGCCATTTCTGGAAGAACAAACACTTGCTTATTTCGAATGCTTGGATTGTCGGCGATTGAAGAACTGAGTGTGACTTTTGCATACTATGTCCATTTTGGGACCATAAGTACTTTTCGAAAATGTAGCGACCCTTTTGAATTAAACTCATAGCTTCGCCATGACGTATGACGAATTTTTGCCATTCGTCGAAAAACAAGCACTTGCTTATTTAGAACGCTGGGATTGTCGGCTATTGAAGAACTGAGTGTGACTTTTTCATATCGTGTCCATTTTGGGCCTATAAGTACTTTTTCGAAAGGTAGGGACCATTTTGGATTGAACTCAACCTTTTCCTCAAGACGTACAAGGGATTTTGGCCATTTGTGGAAGAACAAGCACTTGCGTATTTGGAATATTTGGATTGTCGGCGATCGAAGAACTGAGTGTGACTTTTGCATATGGTGTCCATTTTGGGCCCATAAGTACTTTTTGAAAATGTAGCGACCCTTTTGAAGTGAACTAGAATCTTTGTCCTGACGTATGATGGATTTTAGACCTTTGTAGAACAACAAGCACTTGCTTATTTGGAATGTTTAGATTGTCGGCAATCGATGAACTAAGTGTGACTTTTGCATACGGTGTCCGTTTTGGGCCCATAAGTACTTTTTGAAAATGTAGTGACCCTTTTGGATTGAACTCACCCTTTTCCTCATGATGTAAGAGGGATTTTTGACCTTTGTAGAACAACAAGCACATGCTTATTTGGAACGCTTGGATTGTTGGCGATCGAAAAACTGAGCATGAATTTTGCATACGGAGTCCTTTTTGGGCCCATAAGTACTTTTTGAAAATTTAGTGACCCTTTTGAATTGAACTCACCGCTTCACCATGACGTATGATGGATTTTGGCCATTTGTGGAAGAACAAACACTTGCTGATTTGGAACATTTCGATTGTCAGCAGTTGAAGAACTGAGTGTGATTTTTACATACGGCGTCCGTTTTGGGCCCATAAGTACTTTTCGGAATGTAGTGGCCCCTTTGAACTGAACCCACCCTTTTCCTTGCCTCATACGAGTGATTTCAACCATTTGTGGAAGAACAAGCACTTGCTTATTTGGAATGCTTAGATTGTCGGCGATCGAAGAACTGAGTGTGGCTTTTGCATACGATGTTCATTTTGGGCCCTTAAGTACTTTTCGGAAATGTAGCGGCCCTTTTGAATTAAACTCATAGCTTCGTCGTGATGTATGATGGATTTTGTCCATTTGTGGAAGAACAAGCATTTTCTTATTTGGAACGCTTGGATTGTCGGCGATTGAAGAACTGAGTGTAACTTTTACATATCTTTTCCGTTTCGGGCCCATAAGTACTTTTTCGAAAGGTAGGGACCATTTGGGATTGAACTCACCCTTTTCGTCAAGATGTAAAAGGGATTTTAGCCGTTTGTGGAAGAACAAGCACTTGCTGATTTGGAATGTTTGGATTGTTGGCGATCACAGAACTGAGTGTGACTTTTGCATACGATGTCCGTTTTGGGCCCATAAGTACTTTTTGGAAATGTAGAAACCCTTTTGGATTGAACCCACCCTTTTCCTCATGATGTAAGAGGGATTTTGGCCATTTGTGGTAGTACAAGCACTTGCTTATTTGGAATGGTTGGATTGTCGGCGATCGAAGAACTGAGTTTGACTTTTGCATACGGTGTCCGTTTTGGGCCCATAAGTACTTTTTGAAAATATAGCGACCCTTTTGAATTAAACTCACAGCTTCGCCATGATGTATGACGAATTTTGGCCATTTGTCGAAGAACAAGCACTAGCTTATTTCGAATGCTTGGATTGTCGGCTATTGAAGAACTGAGTGTGACTTTTGCATATCGTGTCCGTTTTGGGCGCGTAAGCATCTTTTCGAAAGGTAGGGTCCGTTTTGGATTGAACTCACCCTTTTCCTCAAGATGTACAAAGGATTTTAGCTGTTTGTGGAAGAACAAGAACTTGCTTATTTGGAACGTTTGGATTGTCGGCGATCGAAGAACTGAGTGTGACTTTTGCAAACGGTGTCCGTTTTGGGCTCATAAGTACTTTTCGAAAATGTCGCGACCCTTTTGAATTGAACTCGCAACTTCATCGTGACGTATGACGAATTTTGGCCATATGTCGAGGAAAAAGCACTTGCTCATTCAGAACGTTTGGCTTGTCGGCGATCGAAGAACTGAGTGTGACTTTTGCATACGGTGTCCTTTTGGGGCCCATAAGTACTTTTTGAAAATGTAGCGACCTATTTGAATTGAACTCACAGCTTCATCGTGACGTATGATGGATTTAACCATTTGTGGACGAACAAGCACTTGCTTATTTAGAACGCTTGGATTGTCGGCGATTGAGGAACTGAGTGTGACTTTTGCATATCGTGTCCGTTTTAGGTCCATAAGTAATTTTTCGAAGGTAGGGAGCATTTTGGATTGAACTCACCCTTTTCCTCAAGACGCACAAGGGATTTTGGACATTTGAGGAAGAACAAGTACTTTCTTATTTGAAACGTTTGGATTGTCGGCGATCGAAGAACTGAGTGTGACTTTTGCATACGGTGTCCGTATTGGGCCCATAAGTACTTTACGAAAATGTAGCGACCCTTTTTAATTGAACTCACAACTTCATCATGTCAAATGATGTATTTTAGCCATTTGTACAAGAAGAAGCACTTGCCTATTTGGAGCGCTTGGATTGTCGGCGATTGAAGAACTGAGCGTGACTTTTGCATATCCTGTCCGTTTTGGGCCCATAAGTACATTTTCGAATGGTAGGGACCATTTGGGATTGAACTCACCCTTTTCCTCGAAACCTACAAGGGATTCTAGCCATTTGTGGAAGAACAAGCACTTGCTTATTTGAAACATTTGGATTGTCAGCGATCGAAGAGCTGAGTTTGACTTTTCCATAGGTGTCCGTTTTGGGCCCATAAGTACTTTTTAGAAATGAAGCGACCCTTTTGGATCGAACCCACCCTTTTCCTCGCGACGTATGAGAGATTTTAGCTTTTTTTAGAACAATAAGCACTTGCTTATTTGGAACGCTTGGATTGTCAGCGATCTAAGAACTGAGTGTGACTTTTGTATACGGTGTTCGTTTTGGGCCCATAAGTACTTTTCGAAAATGTAGCGACTCTTTTGGATTGAACCTATCTTTTCCTCACGACGTATGAGTTATTTTCGCCTTTTGTAGAACAACAAGCACTTGCTTATTTAGAATGCTTCGATTGTCGGCGATCGAAGAACTGAGTGTGACTTTTGCATACGGTGTCCGTTTTAGGCCCATAAGTACTTTTCAGAAATGTAGCGACCCTCTTGAATTGAACTCACAGCTTCTTTGTGACGTATGATGGATTTTGGCCATTTGTGGAAGAACAAGCACTTGCTGATTTGGAACGTTTGGATTGTCAATGATCGAAGAACTGAGTGTGACTTTGGCATACGATGTCCGTTTTGGGCCCATAAGTACTTTTCAGAAATGTAGCGACCCTTTGGGTTGATCCCACCCTTTTCTTTGCCTCGTATGAGTGATTTAAACCATTTGTGGAAGAACAAGCACTTGCTTATTTGGAATGTTTGGATTGTCTGCGATCGAAGAACTGAGTGTGACTTTTGCATACGGTGCTCGTTTTGGGCCCATAATTACTTTTCAGAAATGTAGCGACCCTTTTGAATTGAACTCATAGCTTCGCCGTGACATATGATGGATTTTGGATTATTTGGAATGCTTGGATTGTCGGCGATTGAAGAACTCAGTGTGAATTTTGCATATCGTGTCCGTTTTGGGCCCATAGGTACTTTTTCGAAAGGTAGGGACCATTTTTGATTGAACTCGCCATTTTCCTCAAGACGTACAAGGGATTTTGACCATTTGTAGAGGAACAAGCACTTGCTGATTAGGAACGTTTGAATTGTCTGCGATCGAAGAACTTAGTGTGACTTTTGCATATGGTGTCGGTTTTGGTCCCATAAGTACTTTTCAGAAATGTAGAATCCCTTTTGAATTGAACTCACAGCTTCGCCATGATGTCTGTCGGATTTTAGCCATTTGTGGAATAACAAGCTCATGCTTATTTGGATCGTATGGATTGTCGACTAATGAAGAACTAAGTGTGACTTTTGCTTATCATGTCCGTTTTGGGCCCATAAGTACTTTTTCGAAAGGTAGGGACCATTTGGGATTGAACTCACCCTTTTCCTCAAGACGTACAAAGGATTTTGGCCTTTTGTGGAAGAACAAGCACTTGCTGATTTGGAACGTTTGGATTGTCGACGATCGAAGAACTGAGTGTGACTTTTGCATACGGCGTCCGTTTTGGGCCCATAAGTACTTTTCGAAAATGTAGTGACCCTTTTGGGTTGAACCCACCCTTTTTCTCACGATGTATGAGCGATTTTGGCCATTTGTGAAAGAACAAGCACTTGCTTGTTTGGAATGCTTGGATTGTCGGCGATCGAAGAACTGAGTGCGATTTTTTGCATACGGTGTTCGTTTTGGGCTCATAAGTACTTTTCGGAAATGTAGTGATCCTTTTCAATCAACCTTACAGCTTTACCATGACGTAGATGGATTTTGGCCATTTGTCGAAGAACAAGCACTTGCTTTTTTGGAACTCTTGGATTGTCGGCTATTGAAGAACTGAGTGTGACTTTTGCATATCGTGTCCGTTTTGGGCCCATAAGCACCTTTTCCAAAGGTAGGGACCATTTTGGATTGAACTCACCCTTTTCCTCAAGGCGTACAAAGGATTTTAGCGTTTTGTGGAAGAACAAGAACTTGCTTATTTGGAACGTTTGGATTGTCTGCAATCGAAGAACTGAGTGTGACTTTTGCATACGGTGTTCGTTTTGGGCCAATAAGTACTTTTCGAAAATGTCACGACCCTTTTGAATTAAACTCACAGTTTCGCCATGATGTATGATGGATTTTGGCCATTTGTTGAAGAACAAGTACTAGCTTATTTGGAATGCTTGGATTGTCGGCTATTGAAGAACTGAGTGTAACTTTTGCATATCGTGTCTATTTTGTGCCCGTAAGCACCTTTTCGAAAGGTAGGGACCGTTTTGGATTGAACTCACCCATTTCCTCAAGACGTACAATGGATTTTGGCATTTTGTGGAAGAACAAGAACTTGCTTATTTGGAACGTTTGGATTGTTGGCGATCGAAGAACTGAGTGTGACTTTTGCAAACGGTGTCCATTTTAGGCCTATAAGTACTTTTCGAAAATGTCGCGACCGTTTTGAATTGAACTCACAGCTTTGTCGTGACGTATGACGAATTTTGGCCATATGTCGAGGAACAAGCACTTGCTCATTTGGAACGTTTGGATTGTTGGCGATCGAAGAACTGAGTGTGACTTTTGCATACGGTGTCCATTTTTGGCCCATAAGTACTTTTTGAAAATGTAGCGACCTTTTTTAAATGAACTCACAGCTTCGTCATGACGTATGATGGATTTTAGCAATTTGTGGAAGAACAAGCACCTGCTTATTTGGAACGCTTGGATTGTCGGCGATTGAGGAACTGAGTGTGACTTTTGCATATCGTGTCCGTTTTAGGTCCATAAGTAATTTTTCGAAAGGTAGGGACCATTTTGGATTGAACTCACCCTTTTCCTAAAGACGCACAAGGGATTTTGGCCATTTGAGAAAGAACAAGCACTTCTTTATTTGAAACGTTTTGATTGTCGGCGATCGAAGAACTGAGTGTGACTTTTGCATACGGTGTCCGTTTTCGGCCCACAAGTACTTTACGAAAATGTAGCGACCCTTTTTAATTGAACTCACAACTTCGTCGTGTCAAATGATGTATTTTAGCCATTTGTGCAAGAAAAAGCACTTGCCTATTTGGAGCGCTTGGATTGTCGGTGATTGAAGAACTGAGTGAGACTTTTGCATATCTTGTCCGTTTTGGGCCCATAAGTGCATTTTCGAATGGTAGGGACCATTTGGGATTGAACTCACCCTTTTCCTTGAAACCTATAATGGATTCTGGCCATTTGCAGAAGAACAAGCACTTGCTTATTTGAAACGTTTGGATTGTCGACAATCGAAGAGCTGAGTTTGACTTTTCCATACGGTGTTTGTTTTGGGCCCATAAGTACTTTTTAGAAATGTAGTGACCCTTTTGGATTGAACCCATCCTTTTCCACGCGACGTATGAGGGATTCTATCTTTTTGTAGAACAACAAGCACTTGCTTATTTGGAACGCTTGGATTGTCGGCGATCGAAGAACTGAGTGTGACTTTTGCATACGGTGTCCATTTTGGGCCCATAAGTACTTTTCGAAAATGTAGCGACTCTTTTGGATTGAACCCATCTTTTCCTCATGACGTATGAGGGATTTTTGCCTTTTGTAGAACAACAAGTACTTGCTTATTTGGAATGCTTGGATTGTCGGTGATCGAAGAACTGAGTGTGACTTTTGAATACGGATTTCATTTTTGGCCCATAAGTACTTTTCGAAAATTTAGCGGCCCTTTTGAGTTGAACTTATAGTTTCGTCGTGACGTATGATTGATTTTGGCCATTTGTGGAAGAACAAGCCCTTGCTTATTTGGAACGCTTGGATTGTCGGCGATTGAAGAACTGAGTGTGACTTTTGCATATCGAGTCCGTTTTGGGACCATAAGTACTTTTTCGAAAGGTAGGGACCATTTGGGATTGAACTCACCCTTTCCCTCAAGACGTATAAGGGATTTTGCCCTTTTGTGGAAGAACAAGCACTTGCTGATTTGGAACGTTTGGATTATCGACGATCGAAGAAATGAGTGTGACTTTTGCATACGGTGTCCGTTTTGGGCCCATAAGTAATTTTCGAAAATGTAGTGACCCTTTTCGATTGAAACCACCCTTTTCCTCATGATGTATGAGGGATTTTGGCCATTTGTGGAAGAACAAGCACTTGCGTATTTGGAATGCTTGGATTGTCAACGATCGAAGAACTGAGTGTGACTTTTGCATATGGTGTCCGTTTTGGGCCCATAAGTACTTTTCGAAAATGTAGCGATCCTTTTCAATTAAACTTATAGCTTCGCCATGACGTAGACGGATTTTGGCCATTTGTCAAAGAACAAGCACTTGCTTTTTTGGAACGCTTGGATTGTTGGCTATTGAAGAACTGAGTGTGACTTTGGCATATCGTGTCCTTTTTGAGCCCATAAGTACCTTTTCGAATGGTAGGGACCATTTTGGATTGAAGTCACCCTTTCCTCAAGACGTACAAGGGATTTTGGCAGTTCGTGGAAGAACAAGCACTTGCTTATTTGGACTGTTTGGATTGTCGGTGATCGAAGAACTGTGTGTGACTTTTGCATACGATGTTTATTTTGGGCCCATAGGTACTTTTCGAAAATGTAGCGACCCCTTTGAATTGAACTCATAGTTTCGTCGTGACTTATGATGGATTTTGGCCATTTGTCGAAGAACAAGCACTTGCTTATTTGGAACATTTGGATTGTCGACGATCGAAGAACTGAGTGTGACTTTTGCATACGGTGTTCGTTTTGGGCCCATAAGTACTTTTTGGAAATGTAGCGACTCTTTTGGATTGAACCAATCTTTTCCTCACGACGTATGAGGGATTTTTGCCTTTTGTAGAACGACAAGCACTTGCTTATTTAGAATGCTTCGATTGTTGACGATCAAAGAACTGAGCGTGACTTTTGCATACGGTGTCCGTTTTAGGCCCATAAGTACTTTTCAGAAAATGTAGCGACCCTTTTAAATTGAACTCATAGCTTCTTTGTGACGTATGATGGATTTTGGCCATTTGTGGAAGAAAAAGCACTTGCTGATTTGGAACGTTTGGATTGTCGGCGATCGAAGAAATGAGTGTGACTTTTGCATACGGTGTCCATTTTGGGGCCATAAGTACTTTTCAAAAATGTAGCAACCCTTTTTGGGTTGAACCCACCCTTTTCCTTGCCTCGTATGAGTGATTTCAACCATTTGTGGAAGAACAAGAACTTGCTTATTTGGAATGTTTGGATTGTCGGTGATCGAAGAACTGAGTGTGACTTTTGCATACGGTGTTCGCTTTGGGCCCATAATTACTTTTAGGAAATGTAGCGACCCTTTTGAATTGAACTCATAGCTTCATCGTGACGTATGATGGATTTTGGATTATTTGGAACGCTTGGATTGTCAGCGATTGAAGAACTGAGTGTGACTTTTGCATATCGAGTCCGTTTTGGGCCCATAGGTACTTTTTCAAAAGGTAGGGACCATTTTGGATTGAACTCACCCTTTTCCTCAAGACGTACGAGGGATTTTTCCCGTTTGTGGAAGAACAAGTACTTGCTTATTTGGAACGTTTGGATTGTCGGCGATCAAAGAACTGAGTGTGACTTTTGCATACGGGGTCCGTTTTGGGCCTATAAGTACTTTTTGAGAATGTAGCGACCCTTTTGAATTGAACTGACCGCTTCGCTGTGATGTATGATGGATTTTAGCCATTTGTGGAAAAACAAGCACTTGCTTATTTGGAACGCTTGGATTGTCGGCGATTGAAGAACTGAGTGTGACTTTTACTTATCATGTCCGTTTTAGGTCCATAAGTACTTTTTCGAAAGGTAGGGACCATTTTGGATTGAACTCACCCTTCTCCTCAAGATGCACGAGGGATTTTGGCCATCTGTGGAAGATCAAGCACTTGCGTATTTGGAACGTTTGGATCGTCGGCGATCGAAGAACTCAGTGTGACTTTTGCATACGGTGCCCGTTTTGGGCCCATAAGTACTTTTTGAAAATGTAGTGATCCTTTTGAATTGAACTCACTGCTTCGCCGTGACGTATGATGGATTTTGGCCATTTGATGAAGAACAAGTACTTGCTTATCTGGAACGTTTGGATTGTCAGCGATCGAAGAACTGAGTGTGACTTTTGCATATCGTGTCCGTTTTGGGCCCATAAGTACTTTTCGGATATGTAGCGACCCTTTTGGATTGAACCCACCCTTTTCCTCATGACGTATGAGGGATTTTAGCCTTTTGTAGAAGAACAAACACTTTCTTATTTGGAACGTTTGGATTGTTGGCGATCAAAGAACTTAGTGTGACTTTTGAATACGGTGTCCGTTTTGGGCCCATAAGTACTTTTCGAAAATTTTGCGACCCTTTTGAGTTGAACTTATAGTTTCCTCATGATGTATGATGGATTTTGGCAATTTTTGGAAATACAAGCACTTGCTTATTTGGAACGCTTGGATTGTCGGCGATTGAAGAACTGAGTGTGACTTTTGCATATCTAGTCTGTTCTGGGCTCATAGGTACTTTTTCGAAAGTTAGGGACCATTTTGGATTGAACTCACCCTTTTCCTCCGGACGCACAAGGGATTTTGGCTGTTTGTGGACGAACAAGCACTTGCCTATTTGGAACATTTGGATTGTCGGCGATTGAAGAACTGAATGTGACTTTTGCATACGGTGTCCATTTTGGGCCCATAAGTACTTTTCGAAAATGTAACGACCCTTTTGGATTGAACCCACCCTTTTCCTCATGATGTATGAGGGATTTTAGACCTTTTTAGAACAACAAGCACTTGCTTATTTGGAATGCTTGGATTATCGACGATCGAAGAACTGAGTGTGACTTTTGCATACGGTGTTCGTTTTGGACCCATAAGTACTTTCTGAAAATGTAGAGACCCCTTTGAATTGAACTCATAGTTTCACTGTGACGTATGATGGATTTTGGCCATTTTGTGGAAGAACAAGCACTTGCTTATTTGGAATGCTTGGATTGTCGGTGATTGAAGAACTGAGTGTGACTATGGCATATCATGTCCATTTTGGGCCCATTAATACTTTTTTCGAAACGTAGGGACCATTTTGGATTTAACTCACCCTTTTCCTCAAGACGTACATAGGATTTCGGCCATTTGTGGAAGAAGAAGCACTTGTTGAGTTGGAACGTTTGGATTGTCAGCGATCGAAGAACTGAGTGTGACTTTTGCATACAGTGTCCATTTTGGGCCCATCAGTACTTTTCGAAAATGTAGCGACCCTTTTGAATTGAACTCAAAGCTTCGCCATGATGTATGATGAATTTTAGCCATTTGTGGAAGAACAATCACTTGCTTATTTGGAACGCTAGGATTGCCGGCGATTGAAGAACTGGGTGTGATTTTTGCATATTGTGTCCGTTTTCGGGCCCATAAGTACTTTTTCGAAAGGTAGGGACCATTTGGGATTGAACTCACCCATTTCCTCATGAGGCACAAGGGATTTTGGCCGTTTGTGGAAGAACAAGCACTAGCTTATTTGGAACGTTTGGATTGTCGACGATCGAAGAACTGAGTGTGGTTTTGCATACGGTGTACATTTTGGGCCCATACCCTGTTGGAGTGAACCCACCCTTTTCCTCACGATGTATGAGGGATTTTGGCCATTTGTGGAAAAACAAGCTCTAGCTTAATTGGAATGCTTAGATTGTCGATGATCGAAGAACTGAGTGTGACTTTTACATAAGGCATCCGTTTTGGGCCCATAAGTACATTTTGGAAATGTAGCGACCCTTTTGAATGAACTCACAGCTTCGCCGTAACATAAGATGGATTTTGGCCATTTGTGGAAGAACAAGCACTTACTTATTTGGAACGCTTGGACTGTCGGCGATCGAAGAACTGAGTGTGACTTTTGCATATCGTGTCCGTTTTGGGCCCTTAAGTACTTTTTCGAAAGGTAGGGACCGTTTTGGATTGAACTCACCCTTTTCCTCAAGACGCATAAGGGATTTTGGCTATTTGTGGAAGAACAAGCACTTGCTTATTTGGAACGGTTGGATTGTTGATGATCGAAGAACTGATTGTGACTTTTGCATACGGTATACGTTTTGGGACCATAAGTACTTTTCAAAAATGTAGCGACCCTTTTAGATTGAACCCATCCTTTTCCTAGCCTCGTATGAGTGATTTCGACCATTTTTGGAAGAACAAGCACTTGCTTATTTGGAATGCTTGGATTGTCGACGATCGAAGAACTGAGTGTGACTTTTGAATACGGTGTTCGTTTTGGGCCCATAAGTACTTTTCGAAATGTAGCGACCCTTTTGAATTGAACTCATAGCTTCGTCGTGACGTATGATGGATTGTGGCCATTTGTGGAAGAACAAGCACTTGTTTATTTGGAACACTTGGATTGTCGACGATTGTAGAACTGAGTGTGACTTTTGATATCGTGTCCGTTTTGGGTCCATATGTACTTTTTCGAAAGGTAGGGACCATTTTGGATTGAACTCACCCTTTTCCTCAAGACATACACGGGATTTTAGCCATTTGTGGAAGAACAAGCACTTGCTGAGATGGAACGTTTGGATTGTCGGCGATCGAAGAACTGAGTGTGACTTTTGCATACGGTGTCCGTTTTGGGCCCAAAAGTACTTTTCGAAAATGTAATAACCCTTTTGAATTGAACTCATAGCTTCGCCATGATGTATGACGTATTTTAGCCATTTGTGGAAGAAAAAACACTTGCTTATTTGGAACGTTCGGATTGTCGACGATTGAAGAATTGGGTGTGACTTTTGCATATTGTGTCCGTTTTGGGCCCATAAGTACTTTTTCGAAAGGTAGGGACCATTTGGGATTGAACTCACCCTTTTCCTCATGATGTACAAGGGATTTTGGCTACTTGTGGAAGAATAAGCACTTGCTTATTTGGAACATTTGGATTGTCGACGATCGAGGAACTGGGTGTGACTTTTGCATACGATGTATATTTTGGGCCCATAAGTACTTTTCGGAAATGTAGCGACCCTATTGGATTGAACCCACCCTTTTTCTCAAGATGTATGAGGGATTTTAGCCATTTGTGGAAGAACGAGCACTTTCCTCTTTGGAATGCTTGGATTGTCGGTGATCGAAGAACTAAGTGTAACTTTTGCATACGGTGTTCGTTTTGGGTCCATAAGGACTTTTCAAAAATTTAGCAACCCTTTTGAGTTGAACTTGCAGCTTCGTCATGACGTATGATGGATTTTTTCCATTTTTGGAAGAACAAGCACTTGCTTATTTGGAACACTTGGATTGTCGCCTATTGAATAACTGAGTGTGACTTTTGCATATCGTGTCCGTTTTGGGCCCTTAAGTACTTTTTCGAAAGGTGGGGACCCTTTTGGATTGAACTCACCCTTTTCGTCAAGACGCACAAGGGATTTTGGCCTTTTGTGGAAGAACAAGCACTTGCCTATTTGGAACATTTGGATTGTAAGCGATCGAAGAACTGAATGTGACTTTTGCCTACGGTGTCCATTTTGGGCCCATGAGTACTTTTCAGAAATGTAGCGACCCTTTTGGATTGAATCCACCCTTTCCCTCGTTATGTATGAGGGATTTTAGACCTTTGTAGAACAACAAGCACTTGCTCATTTGGAATGCTTGGATTGTCGACGATCGAAGAACTGAGTGTGACTTTTGCATACGGTGTTCGTTTTGGACCCATAAGTACTTTTCGAAAATGTAGAGACCCTTTTGAATTGAACTCATAGCTTCATCGTGACATATGATGGATTTTGGCCATCTTGTGGAAGAACAAGCACTTGCTTATTTGGAATGCTTGGATTGCCGGCGATTGAAGAACTGAGTGTGACTCTTACATATCGTGTCCGTTTTGGGCCCATTAGTACTTTTTCGAAGCGTAGGGACCATTTTGGATTTAACTCACCCTTTTTCTCAAGACATACACAGGATTTTGGCCGTTTGTGGAAGAACAAGCACTTGCTGAGTTGGAACGTTTGGATTGTCGACGATCCTGTTGGAGTAAACCCACCCTTTTCCTCACGATGTATGAGGGATTTTGGCGATTTGTGGAAAAAAAAGCTCTAGCTTAGTTGGGATGCTTGGATTGTTGGTTATCAAAGAACTGAGTGTGACTTTTGCGTAAGGTGTCCGTTTTGGGCCCATAAGTACTTTTTGAAAATGTAGCGACCCTTTTAAATAAACTCACAGCTTCGTCGTAACATAAGATGGATTTTGGCCATTTGTCGAAGAACAAGCACTTGCTTATTTGGAATGCTTGGATTGTCGGCTATTGAAGAATTGAGTGTGACTTTTGCATATCGTGTCCATTTTTGGCCCATAAGTACTTTTTCGAAAGGTAGGGACCAATTTTTGGATTGAACTCAACCTTTTCCTCAAGACGTAGAAAGGATTTTGGCCATTTGTGGAGGAACAAGTACTTGCTTATTTAGAACGTTTGGATTGTCGGAGATCGAAGAACCGAGTGTGAGTTTTGCATACGGTGTCCATTTTGGGCCCATAAGTACTTTTCAAAAATGTAGCGACCTTTTTGAATTGAACTCACAGCTTCGTCATGACGTATGACAGATTTTGGCTATTTGTCAAAGAACAAGCACTTGCTTATTTGGAACGTTTGGATTGTCGGCGATCAAAGAACTGAGTGTGACTTTTGCATACGGTATCCGTTTTGGGCCCACAAGTACTTTTCGAAAATCAAACGACCCTTTTGGATTGAACCCACCCTTTTCCTCACGACGTATGATGGATTTTAGCCTTTTTTAGAACAACAAGCACTTGCTTATTTGGAATGCTTGGATCGTTGGCGATCGAAGAATTGAGTGTGACTTTTGCATACAGTGTCCGTTTTGGGACCATAAGTACTTTTCGAAAATGTAGCGACCCTTTTGAATTGAACTTACAGATTCATCGTGACGTATGATGGATTTTGGCCATTTGTGGAAGAACAAGCACTTACTTATTTGAAACGCTTGGACTGTCGGCGATCGAAGAACTGAGTGTGACTTTTGCATATCGTGTCCGTTTTGGGCCCTTAAGTACTTTTTTGAAAGGTAGGGACCGTTTTGGATTGAACTCACCCTTTTCCTCAAGACGCATAAGGGATTTTGGCCGTTTGTGGAAGAACAAGCACTTGCTTATTTGGAACGTTTGGATTGTTGATGATCGAAGAACTGATTGTGACTTTTGCATACTGTGTATGTTTTAAGACCATAAGTACTTTTCGGAAATATAGCGGCCCTTTTGGATTGAACCCACCCATTTCCTTGCCTCGTACGAGTGATTTCGACCATTTTTGGAAGAACAAGCACTTGCTTGTTTGGAATGCTTGGATTGTCGGCGATCGAAGAACTGAGTGTGACTTTTGCTTATGGCGTTCGTTTTGGGCCCGTAAGTACTTTTCGAAAATGTAGCGACCCTTTAGAATTGAACTCATAGCTTCGTCATGACGCATGATGGATTGTAGCCATTTGTGGGAGAACAAGCACTTGCTTATTTGGAACGCTTGGATGTCGACGATTGAAGAACTGAGCGTGACCTTTGTATATCGTGTCCGTTTTGGGTCCATAAGTACTTTTTCAAAAGGTAGGGACCATTTTGGATTGAACTTACCCTTTTCCTCAAGACATACACGAGATTTTGGCCATTTGTGGAAGAACATGCACTTGCTGAGATGGAACGTTTGGATTGTCGGCGATCGAAGAACTGAGTGTGACTTTTGCATACGGTGTCCATTTTGGGCCCAAAAGTACTTTTCAAAAATGTAATAACCCTTTTGAATTGAACTCATAGCTTTGCCATGATGTATGACGGATTTTAGCCATTTGTGGAAGAACAAGCACTTGCTTATTTGGAACGCTCGAATTATCGACGATTGAAGAACTGGGTGTGACTTTTGCATATTGTGTCCGTTTGGGGCCCATAAGTACTTTTTGAAAAGGTAGGGACCATTTGGGATTGAACTCACCCTTTTCTCCATGATGCATATGGGATTTTGGCTATTTGTGGAAGAATAAGCACTTGCTTATTTGGAACGTTTGGATTGTCGGCGATCGAAGAACTGAGTGTGACTTTTGCATACGGTGTAAATTTTGGGCCCATAAGTACTTTTCGAAAATGAAGTGATCCAATTGGATTGAACCCACCCTTTTTCTCATGATGTGTGAGGGATTTTGGCCATTTGTGGAAGAACGAGCTCTTTCTTATTTGGAATGCTTTGATTGTCGGTGATCGAAGAACTAAGTATGACTTTTGCATACGGTGTCCATTTTGGTTTCATAAGTACTTTTTGGAAATGTAGCGACCCTTTTGAATTAAACTCACATCTTCACCGTGACATATGATAGATTTTGGCCATTTGTAGAAGAACAAGCAGTTGTTTGTTTGGAATGCTTGGATTGTCGGCTATTGAAGAACTGAGTGTGACTTTTGCATATCTTGTCCGTTTTTGGCCCATAAGTACTTTTTTGAAAGGTAGGGACCATTTGGGATTGAACTCACCCTTTTCCTCAAGACGTACAAGGGATTTTGGCCTTTTGTGGAAGAACAAGCCCTTGCTGATTTGGAATGTTTGGATTGTCGGCAATCGAAGAACTGAGTGTGACTTTTGCATACAGTGTCCGTTTTGGGCCCATAAGTACTTTTTGAAAATGTAGTGACCCTTTTGGATTGAACCCACCCTTTTCCTCACGATGTATGAGGGATTTTGGCCATTTGTGGAAGAACAAGCACTTGCTTATTTGGAATGCTTGGATTGCCGAATATTGAAGAACTGTGTGTGACTTTTGCATACGGTGTCCGTTTTGGGCCCGTAAGTACTTTTCGGAAATGTAGCGATCCTTTTCAATTAAACTTACAGCTTTACCATGACGTAGACAGATTTTGGCCATTTGTCGAAGAACAAGCACTTGCTTTTTTGGAACGCTTGGATTGTCGGCTATTAAAGAACTGAGTGTGACTTTTGCATATCGTGTCCGTTTTGGGCCCATAAGTACCTTTTCGAAAGGTAGGGACCGTTTTGGATTGAACTCACCCTTTCCTCAAGACATACAAGGGATTTTGGCAGTTTGTGGAAGAACAAGCACTTGCTTATTTGGGCCGTTCAGATTGTCGGCGATCGAAGAACTGAGTGTGACTTTTGTATACGGTGTCCGTTTTGTGCCCATAAGTACTTTTCGGAAATGTAGCGACCCCTTTGAATTGAACTCATAGCTTCGTCGTGACGTATGACAGATTTTGGCCATTTTTCGAAGAACAAGCACCTGCTTATTTGGAATGTTTGGATTGTCGACGATCGAAGAACTGAGTGTGACTTTTGCATACGGTGTCCGTTTTGGGCCCATAAGTACTTTTCAGAAATGTAGCGACCCTTTTGGATTGAACCCTCCATTTTCCATACGACGTATAAGGGATTTTGGCTATTTTTGGAAGAACAAGCACTTGCTTACTTGGAACGTTTGGATTGTTGGCAATTGAACAAATTGAGTGTGACTTTTGTATACGGTGTCCGTTATGGGCCCATAAGTACTTTTCGGAAACATAGCGACCCTTTTGAATTGAACTTATAGCTTCGTCATGACGTGTGATGGATTTTAGCCATTTGTCAAAGAACATACACTTGCTTATTAGGAACGTTTGGATTGTCGGCGATCGAAGAACTGAGTGTGACTTTTGAACTCAACCTTTTCCTCAAGATGCACAAGGGATTTTGGCCGTTTGTGGAGGAACAAGCACTTGCTTATTTGGAACGTTTGGATTGTCGTCGATCGATGAACTGAGTATGACTTTTGCATACGGTGTCCGTTTTGGGCCCATAAGTACTTTTTGAAAATGTAGCAACCCTTTTGAATTGAACCTACAGCTTCGCCGTGATGTATGATGGATTTTGGCCATTTGTGGAAGAACAAGCACTTATTTGGAACTCTTGGATCGTCGACGATCGAAGAACTGAGTGTGACTTTTGCATATCGTCTCCGTTTTAGGCCCTTAAGTACTTTTTTGAAAGGTATGGACCATTTTGGATTGAACTCACCCATTTCCTCAAAACCCATGAGGGATTTTGGCCGTTTGTGGAAGAACAAGCACTTGCTTATTTGGAACGTTTGGATTGTCGGCGATCGAAGAACTGAAAATGACTTTTGCATACGGTGTCCGTTTTGGGCCCATAAGTACTTTTTGAAAATGTAGCGACCATTTTGAATTGAACTCACCACTTCACCGTGGCGTATGATGGATTTCAGACATTTGTGGAAAAATAAGCACTTGCTTATTTGGAACGCTGGGATTGTTGGCGATTGAAGAACTAAGTGTGACTTTTGCATATCATGTCCGTTTTAGGTCCATAAGTACTTTTTCGAAAGGTAGGGACCATTTTGGATTGAACTCACCCTTTTCCTCAAGATGCACAAGGGATTTTGGCCATTTGTGGAAGAACAAGCACTTGCTCATTTGGAAAGTTTGGATTGTGACTTTTACGTACGGTGTCCGTTTTGGGCCCATAAGTACTTTTCGAAAACGTAGCGACCCTTTTGAATTGTACTCACAGCTTCGTCGTGGTGTATGACGGATTTTGGCCATTTGTTGAAGAACAAGTACTTACATATTTGGAACGTTTGGATTGTCAGCGATCGAAGAACTGAGTTGACTTTTGCATATCGTGTCCGTTTTGGGCCCATAAGTACTTTTCGGAAATTTAGCGACCCTTTTTGATTGAACCCACCCTTTTCCTCATGACGTATGAGGGACTTTAGCCTTTTGTAGAAGAATAAGCACTTGCTTATAAGGACATTTGGATTGTTGGCGATCGAAGAACTGAGTGTGACTTTTGCATACGGTGTCCGTTTTGGGCCCATAAGAACTTTTCAAAAATTTAGCGACCCTTTAGAGTTGGACTTTCAGCTTCATCGTGACGTATGATGGATTTTGGCCATTTGTGGAAGAACAAGCACTTGCTTATTTGGAACGCTTGGATTGTCGTTCATTGAAGAACTGAGTGTGACTTTTGCATATCATGTCCGTTTTGGGCCCTTAAGTACTTTTTCAAAAGGTAGGGACCATTTTCGATTCAACTCACCCTTTTTCTCAAGACGCACAAGGGATTTTGGCCATTTGTAGAAGAACAAGCACTTGCCTATTTGGAACGTTAGGATTGTCGATGATCGAAGAACTGAATGTGACTTTTGCATACGGTGTCCATTTTGGGCCCATAAGTACTTTTTGAAAATATAGCGATCCTTTTGGATTGAACCCACCCTTTTCTTCATGATGTATGAGGGATTTCAGACCTTCGTAGAACAACAAGCACTTGCTTATTTGGAAAGCTTGGATTGTCGACGATCGAAGTACTGAGTGTGACTTTTGCATGCGGTGTTCGTTTTGGACCCATAAGTACTTTTCGAAAATGTAGAGATCCTTAAAATTGAACTCATAGCTTCACCGTGACGTATGATGAATTTTGGCCATTTTGTGGACGAACAAGCACTTGCTTATTTGGAACGCTTGGATTGTCGACGATTGAAGAACTGAGTGTGACTTTTGCATATCGTGTCCGTTTTTGGCCCATTAGTACTTTTTCGAAACGTAGGGACCATTTTGGATTTAACTCACCCTTTTCTTCAAGACATACACTGGATTTTGGCCGTTTGTGGAACAACAAGCACTTGCTGAGTTGGAACGTTTGGATTGTCGACGATTGAAGAACTGAGTGTGACTTTTGCATACAGTGTCCGTTTTGGGCCCATAAGTACTTTCCGACAATGTAGCGACCCTTTTGAATTGAACTCAAAGCTTCACCATGATGTATGATGAATTTTAGCCATTTGTGAAAGAACAAGCACTTGCTTATTTGGAACGCTTGGATTGTCGGCGATTGAAGAAATGGGTGTGACCTTTGCATATCGTGTCCGTTTCGGGCCCATAAGTACGTTTTCGAAAGGTAGGGACCCTTTTGGATTGAACCCACCCTTTTCCTCATGATGTATGAGGGATTTTAGACCTTTGTAGAACAACAAGCACTTGCTTATTTGGAATGCTTGGATTGTCGACGATCGAAGTACTGAGTGACTTTTGCATACGGTGTTCGTTTTGGACCCATAAGTACTTTTCGAAAATGTAGAGACCCCTTTGACTTGAACTCATAGCTTCATCATGACGTATGATGGATTTTGGACATTTTGTGGAAGAACAAGCACTTGCTTATTTGGAACGCTTGGATTGTCGACGATTGAAGAACTGAGTGTGACTTTTGCATATCGTGTCCGTTTTTGGCCCGTTAGTACTTTTTCGAAACGTAGGGACCATTTTGGATTTAACTCACCCTTTTCCTCAAGATATATACTAGATTTTGGCCGTTTGTGGAAGAACAAGCACTTGCTGAGTTGGAACGTTTGGATTGTCCGCGATCGAAGAACTGAGTGTGACTTTTGCATACGGTGTCCGTTTTGGGCCCATAAATACTTTTCCAAAATTTAGCAACCCTTTTGAATTGAACTCAAAGCTTCACCATGATGTATGATGAATTTTAGCCATTTGTGGAAGAACAAGGACTAACTTATTTGGAACGCTTGGATTGTCGGAGATTGAAGAACTGGGTGTGACTTTTACATATCGTGTCCGTTTTGGGCCCATAAGTACTTTTTTGAAAGGTAGGGACCATCTGGGATTGAACTCACCCATTTCCACATGAGGCACAAGGGATTTTGGCCGTTTGTGGAAGAACAAGCACTAGCTTAATTGGAACGTTTAGATTGTCGGCGATCGAAGAATTGAGTGTGACTTTTGCATACGGTGTACATTTTGCACCCATAAGTACTTTTTGGAAATGTTGCGATCCTGTTGGAGTAAACCCACCCTTTTCCTCACAATGTATGAGGGATTTTCGCGATTTGTGGAAAAACAAGCTCTAGCTTAGTTGGGATGCTTGGATTGTCGGTTATCAAAGAACTGAGTGTGACTTTTGCGTAAGGTGTCCGTTTTGGGCCCATAAGTACTTTTTGAAAATGTAGCGACCCTTTTAAATAAACTCACAGCTTCGCCGTAATATAAGATAAATTTTGGCCATTTGTCGAAGAACAAGCACTTGCTTATTTGGAATGCTTGGATTGTCGGCTATTGAAGAATTGAGTGTGACTTTTGCATATCGTGTCCGTTTTTGGCCCATAAGTACTTTTTCGAAAGGTAGGAACCAATTTTCGGATTGAACTCAACCTTTTCCTCAAGACGTATAAGGGATTTTGGCCATTTGTGGAGGAACAAGCACTTGCTTATTTAGAACGTTTGGATTGTCGGAGATCGAAGAACCGAGTGTGAGTTTTGCATACGGTGTCCGTTTTGGGCCCATAAGTACTTTTCAAAAATGTAGCGACCCTTTTGAATTGAACTCACAGCTTCGTCATGATGTATGACAGATTTTGGCAATTTGTCGAAGAACAAGCACTTGCTTATTTGGAATGTTTGGATTGTCGGCGATCAAAGAACTGAGTGTGACTTTTGCATACGGTATCCATTTTGGGCCCCCAAGTACTTTTCGAAAATGAAGCGACCCTTTTGGATTGAACCTACCCTTTTCCTCGCGACGTATGAGGGATTTTAGCCTTTTGTAGAACAACAAGCACTTGCTTATTTGGAATGCTTGGATTGTCGGCGATCGAAGAATTGAGTGTGACTTTTGCATACAGTGTCCGTTTTGGGCCCATAAGTACTTTTCGGAAATGTAGCGACCCTTTTGAATTGAACTTACAGATTCACCGTGACGTATGATGGATTTTGGCCATGAAAGCCTATTTTATCGTATTTACTAGCTTGGTCTTTTTTTTTTCCATTTTTAGATACATGTCAATGCCCTAAAGAAAGAGCTCAAAGTGAATGCCAGTAAGTAAGGTCTCCTCCAAAGATGGATTGAGCTTTCTCGAAAAAGAAATTCTCATTAGGCAGGGCGCCCTTTCCCCTGTACTCGCAGAGGAGCCGCAAATAGATACGTATATGGATAGATAGATAGCGACTCTTCCTCTCCTTGTGCAGAGCTTCGCTAACTCGCTGCTCGCCTCTTAGGTCCCCTGTCCTGTAACTGAGGGGAAGGAGTTGTCCTCAGATCCCTTTTAGCTACTCCGTCAAATAGCTCAACTGATGCCCAGCCCACGCTGCGCACCCCGGGGCTGTTCGCAATGGCGCTGTCGGGATTCACGCTTCGAGAGATCGATAGTGCAATTAAGCCCTAAGAAATCCTTTCAAGATCTTCGCCGGGAAGCGAAGCGGACCTAACCTCGGTCTTCGACATAAGGAATGCTTCAAAGTTGCCTCTGTCTGCTTTAAGTTCTGGAGGATGAAATATAAGGGTATGGGAAGAACAAACACTTACTTATTTGGAACGCTTGGACTGTCGGCGATCGAAGAACTGAGTGTGACTTTTGCATCGTGTTCGTTTTGGGCCCTTAAGTACTTTTTCGAAAGGTAGGGACCGTTTTGGATTGAACTCACCCTTTTCCTCAAGACGCATAAGGGATTTTGGCCGTTAGTGGAAGAACAAGCACGTGCTTATTTGGAACGTTTGGATTGTCGATGATCGAAGAACTAATTGTGAAATTTGCATACTGTGTATGTTTTGGGACCATAAGTACTTTTCGAAAATGTAGCGAACCTTTTGGATTGAACCCACCCTTTTCCTTGCCTCGTATGAGTGATTTCGACCATTTTTGGAAGAACAAGCACTTGCTTGTTTGGAATGCTTGGATTGTCGGCGATCGAAGAACTGAGTGTGACTTTTGCATATGGTGTTCGTTTTGGGCCCATAAGTACTTTTCGAAAATGTAGCGACCCTTTTGAATTGAACTCATAGCTTCGTCGTGACGTATGATGGATTGTAGCCATTTGTGGAAGAACAAGCACTTGCTTATTTGGAACGCTTGGATTGTTGACGATTGAAGAATTGAGTGTGACTTTTGTATATCGTGTTCGTTTTGGGTCCTTAAGTACTTTTTCGAAAGGTAGGGACCATTTTGGATTGAACTTACCCTTTTCCTCAAGGGATACACGGGATTTTGGCCATTTGTGGAAGAACATGCACTTGCTAAGATGGAACATTTGGATTGTCGGCGATCGAAGAACTGAGTGTGACTTTTGCATACGGTGTCCATTTTGGGCCCAAAAGTACTTTTCGAAAATGTAATAACCCATTTGAATTGAACTCATAGCTTTGCCATGATTTATGACGGATTTTAGCCATTTGTGGAAGAACAAGCACTTGCTTATTTGGAATGCTCGAATTATCGGCGATTGAAGAACTGGGTGTGACTTTTGCATATTGTGTCCGTTTTGGGCCCATAAGTACTTTTTCGAAAGGTAGGGACCATTTGGGATTGAACTCGCCCTTTTCTTCATGATGCATATGGGATTTTGGCTATTTGTGGAAGAATAAGCACTTGCTTATTTGGAACGTTTGGATTGTCGGCGATTGAAGAACTGAGTGTGACTTTTGCCTACGGTGTAAATTTTGGGCCCATAAGTAATTTTTGAAAATGTAGCGATCCAATTGGATTGAACCCACCCTTTTTCTCATGATGTATGAGGGATTTTGGCCATTTGTGGAAGAACGAGCTCTTTCTTATTTGGAACGTTTGGATTGTTGGCGATCGAAGAACTGAGTGTGACTTTTGCATACAGTGTCCGTTTTGGGCCCATAATTACTTTTTGAAAAAGTAGCGACCCTTTTGAATTGAACTCACCACTTCGCCGTGACGTATGATGGATTTTAGCCATTTGTGGAAAAATAAGCACTTGCTTATTTGGAACGCTTGGATTGTTGGCGATTGAAGAACTGAGTGTAACTTTTGCATATCATGTCCGTTTTAGGTCCATAAGTACTTTTTCAAAAGGTAGGGACCATTTTGGATTGAACTCACCCTTTTCCTCAAGATGCACAAGGGATTTTGGCCATTTGTGGAAGAACAAGCACTTGCTTATTTGGAACATTTGGATTGTTGGCGATCGAAGAACTGAGTGTGACTTTTGAGTACGATGTCCGTTTTGGGCCCATAAGTACTTTTCGAAAACGTAGCGACCCTTTTGAATTGTACTCACTGCTTCCTCGTGGTTATGACAGATTTTTGCCATTTGTTGAAGAACAAGTACTTGCTTATTTGGAACGTTTGGATTGTCAGCGATCGAAGAACTGAGTGTGACTTTTGCATATCGGGTCTGTTTTGGGCCCATAAGTACTTTTCGAAAATGTAGCGACCCTTTTGGATTGAACCCACCCTTTTCCTCATGACGTATGAGGGATTTTAGCCATTTGTAGAAGAACAAGCACTTGCTTATAAGGACGTTTGGATTGTCGGCGATCGAAGAACTGAGTGTGACTTTTGCATACTGTGCCCGTTTTGGGCCCATAAGTACTTTTCAAAAATTTAGCGACCCCTTTGATTTGAACTTACAGCTTCGTCGTGACGTATGATGGATCTTGGCCATTTGTGGAAGAACAAGCACTTGCTTATTTGGAACGCTTGGATTGTCGGCTATTGAAGAACTGAGTGTGACTTTTGCATATCTTGTCCGTTTTGGGCCCTTAAGTACTTTTTCGAAAGGTAGGGACCATTTTGGATTGTACTCACCCTTTTCCTCAAGACGCACAAGGGATTTTGCCCTTTTGTGGAAGAACAAGCACTTTCCTATTTGGAACGCTAGGATTGTCGGCGATCGAAGAACTGAATGTGACTTTTGCATACGGTGTCCATTTTGGGCCCATAAGTACTTTTCGAAAATGTAGCGATCCTTTTGGATTGAACCCACCCTTTTCCGCATGACGTATGAGGGATTTTAGACCTTTGTAGAACAATACACACTTGCTTATTTGGAATGCTTGGATTGTCGACGATCGAAGTACTGAGTGTGACTTTTGCATAAGGTGTTCGTTTTGGACCCTTAAGTACTTTTTGGAAATGTAGAGACCCCTTTGAATTGAACTCATAGCTTCACGAACAAGCACTTGCTTAATTGGAATGCTTGGATTGTCGACGATTGAAGAACTGAGTGTGACTTTTGCATATTGTGTCCGTTTTGGGCCCATTAGTACTTTTTCGAAATGTAGGGACCATTTTGGATTTAACTCACCCTTTTGCTCAAGACATACACTAGATTTTGGCCGTTTGTGGAAGAACAAGCACTTGCTGAGTTGGAACGTTTGGATTGTCGACGATAGAAGAACTGAGTGTGACTTTTGCATACCGTGTCCGTTTTGGGCCCATAAGTACTTTTCGAAAATGTAGCGACCCTTTTGAATTGAACTCAAAGCTTCGCCATGATGTATGATGAATTTAAGCCATTTGTGGAAGAACAAGCACTTGCTTACTTGGAACGCTTGGATTGTCGACGATTGAAGAACTGGGTGTGACTTTTGCATATCGTGTCCGTTTCGGGCCCATAAGTACTATTTTGAAAGGCAGGGACCATTTGGGATTGAACTCACCCATTTCCTCATGAGGCACAAGGGATTTTGGCCGTTTGCTGAAGAACTAGCACTAGCTTATTTGGAACGTTTGGATTGTCGGTGATCGAAGAACTAAGTGTGACTTTTGCATACGGTGTACATTTTGGGCCCATAAGTACTTTTCGAAAATGTAGCGACCCTGTTGGAGTGAACCCACCCTTTTCCTCCCGATGTATGAGGGATTTTGGTCATTTGTCGAAAAACAAGCTCTAGCTTATTTGGAATGCTTGGATTGTTGGTGATCGAAGAACTGAGTGTGACTTTCACATAAGGTATCCGTTTTGGGCCCATAAGTACTTTTTGGAAATTTAGCGACCCTTTTGAATAAACTCACAGCTTCGCCGTAACATAAGATGGATTTTGGCCATTTTTCGAAGAACAAATACTTGCTTATTTGGAACGCTTGGATTGTCGGCTATTGAACTTAGTGTGACTTTTGCATATCGTGTCCATTTTTGGCCCATAAGTACTTTTTCAAAAGGTAGGGACCATTATGGATTGAGCTCAACCTTTTCCTCAAGACGTATAAGGGATTTTGGTCGTTTGTGGAGGAACAAGCACTTGCTTATTTAGAACGTTTGGATTGTCGGAGATCGAAGAACCAAGTGTGAGTTTTGCATACGGTGTCCGTTTTGGGCCCATAAGTACTTTTCAAAAATGTAGCAACCCTTTTGAATTGAACTCACAGCTTTGTTACGACGTATGAAAGATTTTGGCCATTTGTCGAAAAACAAGCACTTGCCTATTTGGAACGTTTGGATTGTCGACGATCAAAAAACTGAGTGTGACTTTTGCATACGGTATCCCTTTTGGGCCCCTAAGTACTTTTCGAAAATGAAGCGACCCTTTTTGGATTGAACCCACCCTTTTCCTCGCGATGTATGAGGGATTTTAGCCTTTTGAAGAAAAACAAGCACTTGCTTATTTGGAATGCTTGGATTGTCGGCGATCGAAGAACTGAGTGTGACTTTTGCATACGGTTTCCGTTTTGGGCCCATAAGTACTTTTTGAAAATGTAGCAACCCTTTTAAATTGAACCTATAGCTTTGCCATGACGTATGATGAATTTTGACCATTTGTGGAAGAACAAGCACTTATTTGGAACGCTTGGATTGTCGGCGATCGAAGAAATGAGTGTGACTTTTGCATATCGTGTCCGTTTTGGGTCCTTGAGTACTTTTTTTAAAGGTAGGGACCATTTTGGATTGAACTCACCCTTTTCCTCAAGATGCAAAAGGGATTTTGGCCATTTGTGGAAGAACAAGCACTTGCGTATTTTGAATGTTTGGATTGTCGACGATTGAAGAACTGAGTGTGACTTTTTCATATGGTGTCTGTTTTGGGCCCATAAGTACTTTTTGAAAATGTAGCGACCCTTTTGAATTGAACTCACCACTTTGCCGTGACGTATGATGGATTTTAGCCATTTGTGGAAAAACAAGCACTTGCTTATTTGGAACGCTTGGATTGTCGGCGATTGAAGAACTGAGTGTGACTTTTGCATATCATGTCCGTTTTCAGTCCATAAGTACTTTTTCGAAAGGTACGGACCATTTTGGATTGAACTCACCCTTTTCCTTAAGATGCACAAGGGATTTTTGCCATTTGTGGAAGAACAAGCACTTGCTTATTTGGAACGTTTGGATTGTTGGCGATCGAAGAACTGAGTATGACTTTTGCGTACGGTGTCCGTTTTGGGCGCATAAGTACGTTTCAAAAACGTAGCGACCCTTTTGAATTGTAGCCACAGCTTCGTCGTGGTGTATGACGGATTTTGGCCATTTGTTAAAGAACAAGTACTTGCTTATTTGGAATGTTTGGGTTGTCAGCGATCGAAGAACTGAGTGTGACTTTTGCATATCGTGTCCGTTTTGGGCCCATAAGTACTTTTCAAAAATGTAGCGACCCTCTTGGATTGAACCTACCCTTTTCCTCAAGACAGTATGAGGGATTTTAGCCTTTTGTAGAAGAACAAGCACTTACCTATAAGGACGTTTGGATTGTCGGCGATCGAAGAACTGAGTGTGACTTTTGCATACGGTGTCCGTTTTGGGCCCATAAGTACTTTTCGAAAATTTAGCGACCCCTTTGAGTTGAACTTACAGCTTCGTCGTGACATATGATGGATTTTGGCCATTTGTGTAAGAACAAGCACTTGCTTATTTGGAACGCTTGGATTGTCGTCTATTGAGGAACTGAGTGTGACTTTTGCATATCATGTCCGTTTTGGGCCCTTAAGCACTTTTTCGAAAGGTAGGGACCATTTTGGATTGAACTTACCCTTTTCCTCAAGACGCACAAGGGATTTTGGCCGTTTTTGGAAGAACAAGCACTTGCCTATTTGGAACGCTAGGATTGTCGGCGATCGAAGAACTGAATGTGACTTTTGCATACGGTGTCCATTTTGGGCCCATAAGTACTTTTCAAAAATGTAGCGATCATTTTGGATTGAACCCACCCTTTTCCTCATGACGTATGAGGGATTTTAGACCTTTGTAAAACAACAAGCACTTGCTTATTTGGAATACTTGGATTGTCGACGATCGAAGTACTGAGTGTGACTTTTGCATATGGTGTTCATTTTGGATCCATAAGTACTTTTCGGTAATGTAGAGATCCCTTTGAATCGAACTCATAGCTTCACCGTGACGTATGATGGATTTTGGCCATTTTGTGGAAGAACAAGCACTTGCTTATTTGGAACGCTTGGATTGTCGACGATTGAAGAACTGAGTGTGACTTTTGCATATCGTGTCTGTTTTTGGCCCATTAGTACTTTTTCGAAACGTAAGGACCATTTTGGATTTAACTCACCCTTTTCCTCAAGACGTACAAAGGATTTCGACCTTTTGTGGAAGAACAAGCACTTGCTGTGTTGGAACGTTTCGATTGTTGGCGATCGAAGAATTGAGTGTGACTTTTGTATACGGTGTCCGTTTTGGGCCCATAAGTACTTTTCCAAAATGTAGCGACCCTTTTGAATTGAACTCAAAGCTTCGCCATGATGTATGATGAATTTTAGCCATTTGTGAAAGAACAAGCACTTGCTTATTTGGAACGCTTGGATTGTCGGCGATTGAAGAACTGGGTGTGACTTTTGCATATCGTGTCCCTTTCGGGCCCATAAGTACTTTTTTGAAAGGTAGGGACCATTTGGGATTGAACTCACCCATTTCCTCATGAGGCACAAGGGATTTTGGCCGTTTGCGGAAGAACAAGCACTAGCTTATTTGGAACGTTTGGATTGTCGGCGATCGAAGAACTGAGTGTGAGTTTTGCATACGGTGCACATTTTGGGCCCATAAGTACTTTTTGAAACTGTAGCGACCCTGTTGGAGTGAACCCACCCTTTTCCTCCCGATGTATGCGGGATTTTGGCCATTTGTGGAAAAATAAGCTCTAGCTTATTTGGAATGCTTGAATTGTCGGTGATCGAAGAGCTGAGTGTGACTTTTGCATAAGGTGTCCGTTTTGGGCCCATAAGTACTTTTTGAAAATGTAGCGACCCTTTTGAATAAACTCACAGCTTCAGCGTAACATAAGATGGATTTTGGCCATTTGTCGAAGAACAAATACTTGCTTATTTGGAACGCTTGTATTGTCGGCTATTGAAGAACTGAGTGTGACTTTTGCATATCGTGTCCGTTTTTGGCCCATAAGTACTTTTTCGAAAGGTAGGGACCATTTTGGATTGAACTCAACCTTTTCCTCAAGACGTACAAGGGATTTATGTCATTTGTGGAGGAACAAAAACTTGCTTATTTAGAACGTTTGGATTGTCGGAGATCGAAGAATCGAGTGTGAGTTTTGCGTACGGTGTCCGTTTTGGGCCCATAAGTACTTTTCAAAAATGTAGCGACCCTTTTGAACTGAACTCACAGCTTCGTCATGACGTATGATAGATTTTGACCATTTGTCGAAGAACAAGCACTTTCCTATTTAGAACGTTTGGATTGTCGGCGATCAAAGAACTGAGTGTGACTTTTGCATACGGTATCCGTTTTGGGCCCCTAGGTACTTTTCGGAAATGAAACGACCCTTTTGGATTGAACCCACCCTTTTCCTCGTGACCTATGAGGGATTTTAGCCTTTTGAAGAACAACAAGCACTTGCTTATTTGGAACGGTTGGATTGTCGACGATCGAAGAACTGAGTGTGACTTTTACATATAGTGTTCGTTTTGGGCCCTTGAGTACTTTTTGGAAAGGTAGGGACCATTTTGGATTGAACTAACCCTTTTCCTCGAGACGCACAAGGGATTTTGGCCATTTGTGGAAGAACAAGCTCTTGCTTATTTGGAATGTTTGGATTGTCGACGATCGAAGAACTGAATGTGACTTTTGGATACAGTGTACATTTTGGGACAATAAGTACTTTTTGAAAATGTAGAGACCCTTTTGGATTGAACCCACCCTTTTCCTTACCTCGTATGAGTGATTTCGACCATTTTTGGAAGAACAAGCACTTGCTTATTTGGAATGCTTGGATTGTCGACGATCGAAGAACTGAGTGTGACTTTTGCATACGGTGTTCGTTTTGGGCCCATAAGTACTTTTCGAAAATGTAGCGACCCTTTTGAATTGAACTCATAAATTCGCTGTGACGTATGATGGATTGTGGCCATTTGTGGAAGAACAAGCACTTGCTTATTTGGAACACTTGGATTGTCGAAGATTGAAGAACTGAGTGTGGCTTTTGCATATCGTGTTCGTTTTGGGTCCATAGGTACTTTTTCAAAAGGTAGGGACCATTTTGGATTAAACTCACCCTTTTCCTCAAGACATACAAGGGATTTTGGCCATTTGTGGAAGAACAAGCACTTGCTGAGATGGAACATTTAGATTGTTGACGATCAAAGAATTGAGTGTGACTTTTGCATACGGTGTCCGTTTTGGGCCCAAAAGTACTTTTCCAAAACGTAATAACCCTTTTAAATTGAACTCATAGCATCGCCATGATGTATGATGGATTTTAGCCATTTGTGGAAGAACAAGCACTTGCTTATTTGGAACGCTCGATTGTCGGCGATTGAAGAACTGGGTGTGACTTTTGCATATTGTGTCCGTTTTGGGCCCATAAGTACTTTTTCGAAAGGTAGGGACCATTTGGGAGTGAACTCACCCTTTTCCTCAAGACATACATGGGATTTTGGCCGCTTGTGGAAGAACAAGCACTTGCTGAGATGGAACGTTTGGATTGTCGGCGATCGAAGAACTGAGTGTGACTTTGCATACGGTGTCCGTTTTGGGCCCAAAAGTACTTTTCGAAAATTTAGCGACCCTTTTGAGTTGAACTTACAGCTTCGTCGTGACATATGATGGATCTTGGCCATTTGTGGAAGAACAAGCACTTGCTTATTTGGAACGCTTGGATTGTCGGCTATTGAAGAGCTGAGTGTGACTTTTGCATATCGTGTCCGTTTTGGGCCCTTAATTACTTTTTTGAAGGGTTGGGACCATTTTGGACTGAACTCACCCTTTTCCTCAAGACGCACAAGGGATTTTAGCCGTTTGTGGAAGAACAAGCACTTGCCTATTTGGAACGTTTGGATTGTCGACGATCGAAGAACTGAATGTGACTTTTGCATACAGTGTCCCTTTTGGACCCATAAGTACTTTTCGGAAATGTAGCATCCTTTTTGGATTGAACCCACCCTTTTGCTCATGATGTATGAGGGATTTTAGACCTTTGTAGAAAAATAAGCACTTGCTTATTTGGAATGCTTGGATTGTCGACGATCGAAGAATTGAGTGTGACTTTTGCATACGGTGTTCGTTTTGGACCCATATGTACTTTTTGGAAATGTAGAGACCCCTTTGAATTGAACTCATAGCTTCACCATAACGTATGGTTGATTTTAGCCATTTTGTGGAGGAACAAGCACTTGCTTATTTGGAACGCTTGGATTGTCGGCGATTGAAGAACTGAGTGTGACTTTTGCATATCGTGTCTGTTTTGGGCCCTTAAGTACTTTTTTGAAGGGTTGGGACCATTTTGGACTGAACTCACCCTTTTCCTCAAGACGCACAAGGGATTTTAGCCGTTTGTGGAAGAACAAGCACTTGCCTATTTGGAACGTTTGGATTGTCGGCGATCGAAGAACTGAATGTGACTTTTGCATACAGTGTCCCTTTTGGGCCCATAAGTACTTTTCGGAAATGTAGCATCCTTTTTGGATTGAACCCACCCTTTTGCTCATGATGTATGAGGGATTTTAGACCTTTGTAGAAAAATAAGCACTTGCTTATTTGGAATGCTTGGATTGTCGACGATCGAAGAATTGAGTGTGACTTTTGCATACGGTGTTCGTTTTGGACCCATATGTACTTTTTGGAAATGTAGAGACCCCTTTGAATTGAACTCATAGCTTCACCATAACGTATGGTTGATTTTAGCCATTTTGTGGAGGAACAAGCACTTGCTTATTTGGAACGCTTGGATTGTCGGCGATTGAAGAACTGAGTGTGACTTTTGCATATCGTGTCCGTTTTGGGCCCATTAGTATTTTTTCGAAACGTAGGGACCATTTTGGATTTAACTCACCCTTTTCCTCAAGACATACATAGGATTTTGGCCATTTTTGGAAGAGCAAGCACTTGCTGAGTTGGAATATTTGGATTGCCGACGATCGAAGAACTGAGTGTAACTTTTGCATACGGTATCCGTTTTAGGCCCATAAGTACTTTTCGAAAATGTAGCGACCGTTTTGAATTGAACTCAAAGCTTTGCCATGATGTATGATGAATTTTAGCCATTTATGGAAGAACAAGCCCTTGCTTATTTGGAATGCTTGGATTGTCGGCGATTGAAGAACTGGGTGTGACTTTTGCGTATCGTGTCCGTTTCGGGCCCATAAGCACTTTTTCGAAAGGTAGGGACCATTTGGGATTGAACTCACCCATTTCCACATGAGGCACAAGGGATTTTGGCCGTTTGTGGAAGAACAAGCTCTAGCTTATTTGGAACGTTTGCATTGTCGACGATCGAAGAACTGAGTGTGACTTTTGCATACGGTTTACATTTTGGGCCCATAAGTACTTTTCGAAAATGTAGCGACCCTGTTGGAGTGAACGCACCCTTTTCCTCACGATGTATGAGGGATTTTTGTCATTTGTGGAAAACAAGCTCTAGCTTATTTGGAATGCTTGGATTGTCGGTGATCAAAGAACTGAGTGTGACTTTTGCATAAGGTGTCCATTTTGGGCCCATAAGTACTTTTGGAAATGTAGCAACCCTTTTGAATAAACTCACAGCTTCTCCGTAACATAAGATGGATTTTGGCCATTTGTCGAAGACCAAGCACTTGCTTATTTGAAATGCTTGGATTGTCGGCTATTGAAGAACTGAGTGCGACTTTTGCATATCGTGTCCGACTTTGGCCCATAAGTACTTTTTCAAAAGGTAGGGACCATTTTGGATTGAACTCAACCTTTTCCTCAAGACGTATAAAGGATTTTGGACGATTGTGGAGGAACAAGCACTTGCTTATTTAGAACGTTTGGATTGTTGGAGATCGAAGAACCGAGTGTGAGTTTTCCATACGGTGTCCATTTTGGGCCCATAAGTACTTTTCAAAAATGTAGCGACCCTTTTGAATTGAACTCACAGCTTCGTCATGACGTATGACAGATTTTGGCCATTTGTCGAAGAACAAGCACTTGCTTATTTGGAATGTTTGGATTGTCGACGATCATAGAACTGAGTGTGACTTTTGCATACGATATCCGTTTTGGGCCCCTAAGTACTTTTCGGAAATGAAGCGACCCTTTTGGATTGAACCCACCCTTTTTCTCGCGACGTATGAGGGATTTGAGCCTTTTGTAGAACAATAAGCACTTGCTTATTTGGAATGCTTGGATTGTCGACGATCGAAGAACTAAGTGTGACTTTTGCATACGGTGTCCATTTTTGGCCCATAAGTACTTTTCAAAAATGTAGCGACCCTTTTGAATTGAACTTACAGCTTCGTCGTGATGTATGATGGATTTTGGCCATTTGTGGAAGAGCAA
This sequence comes from Olea europaea var. sylvestris, assembly GCF_002742605.1. Taxonomy (NCBI): domain Eukaryota; kingdom Viridiplantae; phylum Streptophyta; class Magnoliopsida; order Lamiales; family Oleaceae; genus Olea; species Olea europaea. The sequence continues at coordinate 142,781 of NW_019230509.1, forward strand.
GCACTTACTTATTTGGAACACTTGGATTGTCGACGATTAAAGTACTGAGTGTGACTTTTGCATATCGTGTCCATTTTGGGCCCATAAGTACCTTTTCGAAAGGTAGGGACCATTTTGGATTTAACTCACCCTTTTCCTCGAGACATACACGGGATTTTGCCCATTTTTGGAAGAACAAGCACTTGCTGAGATGGAACATTTAGATTGTCGGCGATCGAAGAACTGAGTGTGACTTTTGGATACAGTGTCCGTTTTGGGCCCAAAAGTACTTTTCGAAAATGTAATAATCTTTTTAAATTGAAATCATAGCTTCGCCATGATGTATGACGGATTTTAGCCATTTGTGGAAGAACAAGCACTTGCTTATTTGGAACGCTCGGATTGTCGGCGATTGAAGAACTGGGTGTGACTTTTGCATATTGTGTCCGTTTTGGGCCCATAAGTACTTTTTTAGAAGGTAGGGTCCATTTGGTATTGAACTCACCCTTTTCCTCATGATGTATAAGGGATTTTGGCCATTTGTGGAAGAACGAGCTCTTTCTTATTTGGAATGCTTGGATTGTCGGTGATCGAAGAAGTAAGTGTGACTTTTCCATACGGTGTCCGTTTTGGGTCCATAAGTACTTTTCGGAAATGTAGCAGCCCTTTTGAATTAAACTCACAGCTTCACCATGACATATGATAGATTTTGGCCATTTGTCGAAGAACAAGCAGTTGTTTGTTTGGAATGCTTGGATTGTCGGCAATTGAAAAACTGAGTGTGACTTTTGCAGATCGTGTCCGTTTTGGGCCCATAAGTACTTTTTCTAAAGGTAGGGACCATTTTTAGATTGAACTCACCCTTTTCCTCAAGACATACACGGGATTTTGGCCCTTTGTGGAAGAACAAGCACTTGCTGAGATGGAACGTTTGGATTGTCGGCGATCGAAGCACTGAGTGTGACTTTTGCATATGGTGTCCGTTTTGGGCCCATAAGTACTTTTCGAAAATGTAGCGATCGTTTTGAATTGAACTCAAAGCTTCGCCATGATGTATGATGAATTTTAGCCATTTGTGGAAGAACAATCACTTGCTTATTTGGAACGCTTGGATTGTCGGTGATTGAAGAACTGGGTGTGACTTTTGCATATCGTGCCCGTTTTGGGCCCATTAGTATTTTTTCGAAACATAGGGACCATTTTGGATTTAACTCACCCTTTTCCTTAAGACATACACAGGATTTTGGCCATTTGTGGAAGAACAAGCACTTGTGGAGTTGGAATGTTTGGATTGTTGGCGATCGAAGAACTGAGTGTAACTTTTGCATACGGTGTCCGTTTTGGGCCCATATGTACTTTTCAAAAGTGTAGCGATCGTTTTGAATTGAACTCAAAGCTTCGCCATGATGTATGATGAATTTTAGCCATTTGTGGAAGAGCACCCACTTGCTTATTTGGAATGCTTGGATTGTCAGCGATCGAAGAACTGAGTGTGACTTTTGCATACGATGTCCGTTTTGGGCCCATAAGTACTTTTTGAAAATGTAGCGACCCTATTGAATTGAACTTGCAGCTTCGCCGTGATGTATGACGAATTTTGGCCATCTGTGGAAGAACAAGCACTTACTTGTTTGGAATGCTTGGATTGTCGACGATCGAAGAACTGAGTGTGACTTTTGCATATCGTGTTCTTTTTGGGCCCTTAAGTACTTTTTCGAAAGGTAGGGACCATTTTGGATTGAACTCACCCTTTTCCTCAAGATGCACTAGGGATTTTGGCCGTTTGTGGAAGAACAAGCACTTGCTTATTTGGAACGTTTAGATTGTCGACGATCAAAGAACTGAAGGTGACTTTTGCATACGGTATACGTTCTGGGACCATAAGTACTTTTCAAAAATGTAGCGACCCTTTTAGATTGAACCCATCCTTTTCCTTGCCTCGTATGAGTGATTTCGACCATTTTTGGAAGAACAAGCACTTGCTTATTTGGAATGCTTGGATTGTCGACGATCGAAGAACTGAGTGTGACTTTTGAATACGGTGTTCGTTTTGGGCCCATAAGTACTTTTCGAAATGTAGCGACCCTTTTGAATTGAACTCATAGCTTCGTCGTGACGTATGATGGATTGTGGCCATTTGTGGAAGAACAAGCACTTGTTTATTTGGAACACTTGGATTGTCGACGATTGTAGAACTGAGTGTGACTTTTGATATCGTGTCCGTTTTGGGTCCATATGTACTTTTTCGAAAGGTAGGGACCATTTTGGATTGAACTCACCCTTTTCCTCAAGACATACACGGGATTTTAGCCATTTGTGGAAGAACAAGCACTTGCTGAGATGGAACATTTGGATTGTCGGTGATCGAAGAACTTAGTGTGACTTTTGCATACTGTGTCCGTTTTGGGCCCAAAATTACTTTTCGAAAATGTAATAACCCTTTTAAATTGAACTCATAGCTTCGCCATGATGTATGACGGATTTTAGCCATTTGTGGAAGAACAAGCACTTGCTTATTTTGAATGGTTGGATTGTCGGTGATCGAAGAACGGAGTGTGACTTATGCTTACGGTGTCCGTTTTGGGCCCATAAGTACTTTTTGGAAATATAGCGACCCTTTCGAATTGAACTCGCAGCTTCGCCGTGATGTATGATGGATTTTGACCATTTGTGGAAGAACAAGCACGTGTTTATTTGGAATGCTTGGATTGTCGGCTATTGAAGAACTGAGTGTGACTTTTGTATATCGTGTCCGTTTTGGGCCCATAAATACTTTTTCTAAAGGTAGGGACCATTTTGGATTGAACTCACCCTTTTCCTCAAGACATACAAGGGATTTTGGCCGTTTGTGGAGGAACAAGCATTTGCTTATTTGGAATGTTTGGATTGTTGGAGATCGAAGAACCGAGTGTAACTTTTGCATACGGTGTCCGTTTTGGGCCCATAAGTACTTTTCAAAAATATAGCAACCCTTTTGAATTGAACTCACAGCTTCGTCGTGACGTATGATGGATTTTGGCCATTTGTCGAAGAATAAGCACTTGCTTATTTGGAACGTTTGGATTGCCGGCGATCGAAGAACTAAGTGTGACTTTTGCATATCGTGTCCGTTTTGGGCCCATATGTACTTTTTCAAAAGGTAGGGACCATTTGGGATTGAACTCATCCCTTTCCTCAAGACGTACAAGGGATTTTGGCCATTTGTGGAAGAACAAGCACTTGCTGATTTGGAACGTTTGGATTGTCGGCGATCGAAGAACTGAGTGTGACTTCTGCATACAGTGTCCGTTTTTGGCCCAGAAGTACTTTTTGAAAATGTAGCGACCCTTTTGAATTTAACTCACAACTTCGTCATGACGCATGATGGATTTTAGCCATTTGTGTAAGAACAAGCACTTGCTTATTTGGAATGCTTGGATTTTCGGTGATTGAAGAACTGAGTGTGACTTTTGCATATCGTGTCCGTTTTGGGCCCATAAGTACTTTTTCGAAAGGTAGGGACCATTTCGGATTGAACTCACCCTTTCCTCAAGACACACAAGGAATTTTGGCCGTTTGTGGAAGAACAAGCACTTGCTTATTCGGAACGTTTCGATTGCCGACGATCGAAGAACTGAGTGTGACTTTTGCATACGGTGTACATTTTCGGAATTGTAGCGACCCTATTGGATTGAACCCACACTTTTCCTCGCGATGTATGAGAGATTTTGGCCATTGTGGAAGAACAAGCTCTTGCTTATTTGGAATGCTTGGATTATCGGTGATCGAAGAACTGAGTGTGACTTTTGCATACCGTGTCCGTTTTGGTCCCATAAGTACTTTTTGGAAATGCAGCGACCCTTTTGAATTAAACTCATAGCTTCACCGTGACGTATGATGGATTTTGGCCATTTGTCAAAAAACAAGCACTTGCTTATTTGGAATGCTTGGTTTGTCGGCTATAGAAGAACAAGGTGTAACTTTTGCATATCGTGTCCGCTTTGGGCCCATAAGTACTTTTTCGAAAGGTAGGGACCATTTTGGATTGAACTCACCCTTTTCCTCAAGACGTCCAAGGGATTTTGGTCATTTGTGGAGGAATAAGCACTTGCTTATTTGGAACGTTTGGATTGTCGGAGATCGAAGAACCGGGTGTGACTTTTGCATACGATGTCCGATTTGGGCCCATAAGTACTTTTCAAAATGTAGTGACCCTTTTGGATTGAACTCACAGTTTCGTCGTGACGTATGACGAATTTTGGCCATTTGTCGAAGAACAAGCACTTCCTTATTTGGAACATTTGGATTGTCGGCGATCAAAGAACTGAGTGTGACTTTTGCATACGATGTCCGTTTTGGGCCCATAAGCACTTTTTGAAATTGTAGCAACCCTTTTGGATTGAACCCACCCTTTTCCTCATGATGTATGGGGGATTTTGGCCATTTGGGGAAGAACAAGCCCTTGCTTATTCGGAATGCTTAGATTGTTGGCGATAGAAGAACTGAGTGTGACTTTTGCATACGGTGTCCGTTTTGGGCTCACAAGTACTTTTTGGAAATGTAGCGACCCTTTTCAATTAAGCTTATAGCTTCGACATGACGTATGACGAATTTTGGCCATTTTTCGAAGAACAAGCACATGCTTATTTGGAACGCTAGGATTGTCGGCTATTGAAGAACTGTGTGAGACTTTTGCATATCGTGTCCGTTTTGGGCCAATAAGTACCTTTTCGAAAGGTAGGGACCATTTTGGATTGAACTCCCCCTTTTCCTCAAGACGTACAAGGGATTTTGGCTATTTGTAGAAGAACAAGCACTTGCTTATTTGGAACGTTTGGATTGTCAGCGATCGAAGAATTGAGTGTGACTTTTCCATACGGTGTCCGTTTTGGGCCCACAAGTACTTTTCGAAAATGTAGCGGCCCTTTTGAATTGAACTCACAGCTTCATCATGACGTATTATTGATTTTGGCCATTTGTCGAAGAACAAGCACTTGCTTATTTGAAACGTTTGGATTGTCGGCGATCGAAGAACTGAGTGTGACTTTTGGATACGGTGTCCGTTTTTGGCCCATAAGTACTTTTTGGAAATGTAGCGACCCTTTTGGATTGAACCCACCCTTTTCCTCATGACGTGTGTGGGATTTTAGACCTTTGTAGAACAACAAGCACTTGCTTATTTAGAACGCATAGATTGTCGACGATCGAAGAACTGAGCGTGACTTTTGCATGCAGTGTCCGTTTTGGGCCCATAAGTACTTTTCGAAAATTTAGCGACCCTTTTGAATTAAACTCACAGCTTCATCGTGACGTATTATTGATTTTGGCCATTTGTCGAAGAACAAGCACTTGATTATTTGGAACGTTTGGATTGTCGGCGATCGAAGAACTGAGTGTGACTTTTGGATACGATGTCCGTTTTTGGCCCATAAGTACTTTTTGGAAATGTAGCGACCCTTTTGGATTGAACCCACCCTTTTCCTCATGACGTGTGTGGGATATTAGACCTTTGTAGAACAACAAGCACTTGCTTATTTGGAATGCATGGATTGTCGACGATCGAAGAACTGAGTGTGACTTTTGCATGCAGTGTCCGTTTTGGGCCCATAAGTACTTTTCGAAAATTTAGCGACCCTTTTGAATTGAACTCACAGCTTTGTCGTGATATATGATGGATATTGGCCATTTGTTGAAGAACAAGCACTTGCTTATTTGGAACGCTTGGATTGTTGGCGATCGAAGAATTGAGTGTGACTGTTGCATATCGTGTCCGTTTAGGGTCCGTAAGTATTTTTTTGAAAGGTAGGGACCATTTTGGATTGAACTCACCCTTTTCCTCGAGATGCACAAAGGATTTTGGCCATTTGAGGAAGAACAAGCACTTGCTTATTTGGAATGTTTGGATTGTCGGCGATCGAAGAACTGAATGTGACTTTTGCATACGGTGTCCGTTTTGGGTCCATAACTACTTTTCGAAAATGTAGCGATCCCATTCGGTTGAACCCGCCCTTTTCCTCATGATGTATGAGGGATTTTAGACCTTTGTAGAACAACACGTACTTGCTAATTTGGAACGCTTGGATTGTCGACGATTGAAGAACTGAGTGTGACTTTTGCATATGGTGTCCGTTTTAGGCCCATAAGTACTTTTAAAAAATTTAGCGACCCTTTTGAATTGAACTCACAGCTTTGCCGCGATGTATAATGGATTTTTGCCATTTGTGGAAGAACAGGCACTTGCTTATTTGGAACGCTAGAATTGTCGGCGATTGAAGAACTTAGTGTGACTTTTGCATGTCGTGTCCGTTTTGGGTCCATAAGTACTTTTTCGAAAGGTGGGGACCATTTTGGATTGAACTCACCCTTTTTCTCAAGACGCACAAGGGATTTTGGCCGTTTGTGGATAAAAAAGCACTTGCTTATTTATAACGTTTGGATTGTCGGCAATCGAAGAACTGAGTGTGACTTTTGCATACGGTGTCCGTTTTGGGCCCATAAGTACTTTTCAAAAATGTAACGACCTTTTTGAGTTGATCTCATAGCTTTGTCGTGACGTATGATGGATTTTTGCCATTTATGGAAGAACAATCACTTGCTTATTTGGAACGCTTGGATTGTCGGCGATTGAAGAACTGAGAGTGACTTTAGCTTATCGTGTCCGTTTTGGGTCCATAAGTACTTTTTCGAAAGGCAGGGACCATTTTGGATTGAACTTACCTTTTTCCTCAAGACGTACAAGGGATTTTGGCCGTTTGTGGAAGAACAAGCACCTGCTTATTTCGATCGTTTGGATTGTCGGCGATTGAAGAACTGATTGTGACTTTTGCATACGGTGTCCGTTTTGGGCCCATAAGTACTTTTTGAAATTGTAGCGACCCTTTTAAATTAAACTCACAGCTTTGCCATGACGTGTGACGGATTTTGGCCTTTTTTCGAAGAACAAGCACTTGTTTATTTGAGACGCTTGGATTATCGGCTATTGATGAACTGAGAGCGACTTTTGCATATCCTATCCGTTTTGGGCCCATAAGTACCTTTTCGAAAGGTAGGGACCATTTTGGATTGAACTCACCCTTTTCCTCAAGACATACAAGGGATTTTGGTTGTTTGTGGAAGAACAAGCGCTGCTTATTTGGAATGTTTGGATTGTCGACGGTCGAGGAACTGAGTGTGACTTTTGCATACAGTTTCCGTTTTAGGCCCATAAGTACTTTTTTGAAAATGCAATGACCCTTTTCAATTGAACTCATAGCTTCGCAGTGATGTATGATGGATTTTGACCATTTGTCGAAGAACAAGCACTTGCTTATTTGGAATGCTTGGATTGTTGGCGATCGAAGAACTGAGTGTGACTTTTGCATGCGGTGTCCATTTTGGGACCATATGTACTTTTTGGAAATGTAGCAACCCTTTTGAATTGAACTCACAGCTTCGTCGTGATGTATTACGGATTTTGGCTATTTGTTGAAGATCAAGCACTTGCTTATTTGGAACGTTTAGATTGTCGGCGATCGAAGAACTGAGTCTGACTTTTTCATACGGTGTCCGTTTTGGGCCCATAAGTACTTTTCAGAAATGTAGCGACCCTTTTGGATTGAACACACCCTTTCCTCATGACGAGTGTGGGATTTTAGACCTCTGTAGAACAATAAGCACTTGCTTATTTGGAATGCTTGGATTGTCAGCGATCGAAGAACTGAGTGTGACTTTTGCATACGGTGTCCGTTATGGGCCCATAAGTACTTTTCAAAAATTTAGCGACCCTTTTGAATTGAACTCACGGCTACGCCGTGACGTATGATGGATTTTGGCCATTTGTGGAAGAACAAGTACTTGCTTATTTGGAACAATTGGATTGTCGGCGATTGAAGAACTGAGTGTGACTTTTGCATATCATGTCCGTTTTGGGTCCATCATTACTTTATCGAAAGGTAGGGCCCATTTTGGATTGAACTCACCCATTTCCTCAAGACGTACAAGGGATTTTGGCCATTTCTGGAAAAACAAGCACTTGCTTATTTGGAACATTTGGATTGTCGGCGATCGAAGAACTGAGGGTGACTTTTGCATACGGTGTCCGTTTTGGGCCCATAAGTACTCTTCAAAAATGTAGCGATCCTAATGGATTGAACCCACACTTTTCCTCATGATGTATGAGGGATTTTGGCCATTTGTGGAAGAACAAGCTCTTGCTTACTTGGAATGCTTAGATTGACGGTGATCAAAGAACTGAGTGTGACTTTAGCATATGGTGTCCGTTTTGGGTCCATAAGTACTTTTTCAAAAGGTAGGGACCACTTTGGATTGAATGCACCCTTTTCCTTAAGACGCATAAGGGATTTTGGCCATTTGTGGAAGAACAAGCACTTGCTTATTTGAAACGTTTGGATTGTCGACGATCGAAGAACTAAGTGTGACTTTTGCATACGATGTCCATTTTGGGCCCATAAGTACTTTTCGAAAATGTAGCGACCCTTTTGAACTGAACTCATAGCTTCGTCGTGACGTATGATGGATTTAAGCCATTTGTGGAAGAACAAGCACTTGCTTATTTGGAACGCTTGGATTGTCGACGATTGAAGAACTGAGTGTAACTTTTGGATATCATGTCCATTTTGGGCCCCTAGGTACTTTTTTGAACGGTAGGGACCATTTGGGATTGGACTCACCCTCTTCCTCAAGACGAACAAGGGATTTTGGCCGTTTGTGGAAGAACAAGCACTTGCTGATTTGGAACGTTTGGATTGTCGGCGATCGAAGAATTGAGTTCGACTTTTGCATACAGTGTCCGTTTTGGGCCCATAAGTACTTTTTGGAAATGTAGCGATCCTTTTGGATTGAACCCACCCTTTTCCTCACGATGTATTAGGGATTTTATCTTTTTGTAGAACAACAAGTACTTGCTTATTTGTAACGCTTGGATTGTCGACGATCGAAAAACTGAGTGTGACTTTTGCATACGATTTCCATTTTGGGCCCATAAGTTCATTTCGAAAATGTAGTGAACCTTTTGGATTGAACGCTCCCTTTTCCTCACGACGTATGAGGGATTTTTTGCTTTTGTAGAACAACAAGCACTTGCTTATTTGGAACACTTCGATTGTCTGCGATCGAAGAACTGAGTGTGACTTTTGAATACGATGTCCGTTTTGGGCGCATAAGTACTTTTCGAAAATGTAGCGACCCTTTCGAATTGAACTCACCGCTTCTTCGTGACGTATGATGGATTTTAACCATTTGTGGAAGAACAAGCACTTGTTTATTTCGAACGCTTAGATTGTCGACGATTGAAAAACTAAGTGCGACTTTTGCATATCATGTTCGTTTTGGGCCCACAAGTACTTTTTCGAAAGGTGGGGACCATTTTGGATTGAACTGACCCTTTTCCTCAAGACGTGCAAGGATTTTGGCCGTTTGTCGAAGAACAAGCACTTGCTGATTTGGTACATTTGGATTGTCGACGATCGAAGAACTGAGCGTGATTTTGCATACGATGTCCGTTTTGGGCCTATAAATACTTTTCGAAAATGTAGCGACCCTTTTGAATTAAACTCACAGCTTTGCCATGACGTATGATGGATTTTGGCCATTTGTCGAAGAACAAGCACTAGCACACTTGGAATGCTTGGATTGTCGACTATTGAAGAACTGAGTGTGACTTTTGCATATCGTGTCCGTTTTGGGCCCATGGGTACTTTTTCGAATGGTAGGGACCATTTTGGATTGAAATCACCCTTTTTCTCAGGACGTACAAAGGATTTTAACCATTTGTGAAGGAACAAGAACTTGCTTATTTGGAACGTTTGACCTATCAGAGATCGAAGAATCGAGTGTAACTTTTGCATACGGTGTCCGTTTTGGGCCGATAAGTACTTTTCGAAAATGTAGGGGCCCTTTTCAATTGAACTTACAGCTTCGTCGTAACGTATGATGGATTTGGGCCATTTGTCAAAGAAGAAGCACTTGCTTATTTAGAACTTTTGGATTGTCGGTGTTCGAAGAACTGAGTGTGACTTTTGCATACGGTGTCCGTTTTGGGCCCATAAGTACTTTTCGAAAATGTAGCGACCCTTTTGGATTGAACCCACCCTTTTCTTCACGATGTACGTAGGATTTTACCCTTTTGTAGAATAACAGGCACTTGCTTATTTGGAATGCTTGGATTGTCGACGATCGAAGAACTGAGTGTGACTTTTGCATACGGTGTCCGTTTTTGGCCCATAAGTACTTTTTGGAAATGTAGCGACCCTTTTGAATTGAACTTATAGCTTCGCCATGATGTATGATAGATTTTGGCCATTTTTGGTAGAACAAGCACTTACTTAATTAGAACGCTTGGATTGTCGGCGATCGAAGAACTGAGTGTGACTTTTGCATGTCGTGTCCGTTTTGGGCCCTTAAGTATTTTTTCGAAAGGTAGGGACCATTTTGGATTGAACTCAACCGTTTCCTCAAGACGTATAAGGGATTTTGGCCATTTGTGGAAGAACAAGCACTTGCTTATTTGGAACGTTTGGAATGTCGGTGATCGAAGAACTGAGTGTAACTTTTGCATACGGTGTCTGTTTTAGGCCTATAAGTACTTTTAGGAAATGTAGCGATCCTTTTGAATTGAACTCACTGCTTCATCGTGACATATGATGGATTTTGGCCATTTTTCGAAGAACAAGCACTAGCTTATTTGGAACGTTTGGATTGTCGATGATCGAAAAATAGAGTGTGACTTTTGCATACGGTGTCCGTTTTGGGCCCATAAGTACTTTTCAAAAATGTAGCCACCCTTTTGGATTGAACCCACCCTTTTCCTCATGATGTATGAGGGATTTTAGACCTTCGTAGAACAATAAGCACTTGCTTATTTGGAACGCTTGGATTGTCGACGATCGAAGAACTGAGTGTGACTTTTGCATACGGTGTCCGTTTTGAGCCCATAAGTACTTTTTGAAAATTTAGCGACCCTTTTGAATTGCACTCATAGCTTTGCCGTGATGTATAATATATTTTTGCCATTTGGGGAAGGACAAGCACTTGCTTATTTGGAATACTTGGATTGTCGGCGATTGACGAACTGAGTGTGACTTTTGCATATCATGTCCGTTTTGGGTCCATAAGTACTTTTTCGAAAGGTAAGGACCATTTTGGATTGAACTCACCCTTTTCCTAAAGACGCACAAGGGATTTTGGCTGTTTGTAGAAGAACAAGCACTTGCTTATTTAGAACGTTTCGATTGTCGGTGATCGAAGAACTGAGTGTGACTTTTGCATACGGTGTCCGTTTTGGGCCCATAAGTACATTTTGAAAATGTAGCAACCCTTTTGGATTGAACCCACCCTTTTCCCCATGACATATTAGGGATTTTTAACTTTTTGTACAACAACAAGTACTTGATAATTTAGAATGCTTGGATTGTCGGCGATCGAAGAATTGAGTGTGACTTTTGCATACGGTGTCCGTTTTGGGCTCATAAGTACTTTTTGGAAATGTAGCGACCCTTTTGGATTGAACCTACCCTTTTCCTCAGGACGTTTTAGGGATTTTATCTTTTTGTAGAACAACAAGTACTTGCTTATTTGGAACGGTTGGATTGTCAGCGATCGAAGAACTGAGTGTGACTTTTACATACGGTGTCCATTTTGGGCCCATAAGTACTTTTCGGAAATGTTGCGGCCCTTTTGGATTGAACCCACCCGTTTCCTCACGACATATGAGGGATTTTGACCTTTTGTAGAACAACAAGCACTTGCTTATTTGGAACACTTCGATTGTCGGCGATCGAAGAAATGAGTTTGACTTTTGAATACGGTGTCCGTTTTGGGCCCATAAGTACTTTTCGAAAATGTAGCGACCCTTTTGGATTGAACGCACCCTTTTCCTCATGACGTGTGAGAGATTTTAGGCCTTTGTCGAACAAAAAGCACTTGCTTATTTGGAACGCGTGGATTGTCGACGATCGAAGAACTGAGTGTGACTTTTGCATACGGTGTCCGTTTTGGGCCAATAAGTACTTTTCGAAAATTTAGTGACCCTTTTAAATTGAACTCACAGCTTTGCCATGACATATGATGGATTTTCACCATTTCTAAAAGAACAAGCACTTGCTTGTTTGGAACACTTGGATTGTCGACGATCGAAGAACTGAGTATGACTGTTGCATATCGTGTCCGTTTTGGGTCCATAATTACTTTTTCGAAAGGTAGGGACCATTTTGGATTGAACTCACCCTTTTCCCCAAGAAGTAGAAGGGATTTTAGCTATTTGTGGAAGAACGAGCACTTGCTTATTTGGAACGTTTGGATTGTCGGCGATCGAGGAATTGAATGTGACTTTTGCATACGGTGTCCGATTTGGGCCCATAAGTACTTTTCGAAAATGCAGCGACCCTTTTTGATTGAACCCATCCTTTTCCTCATGATGTATAAAGGATTTTAGACCTTTTTAGAACAACGAGCACTTGCTTATTTTGAACGCTTGGATTGTCGACTATCGAAGAACTGAGTGTGACTTTTGCATACGGTATCCGTTTTGGGCCCATAAATACTTTTCAAAAATTTAGCGACCCTTTTGAATTGAACTCATAGCTTTGCTGTAATGTATAATGGATTTTTGCCATTTGTGGAAGAACAAGCACTTGCTTATTTGGAATGCTTGGATTGTCGGCGATCGGAGAACTGAGTGTGACTTTTGCATATCGTGTCCGTTTTGGGTCCATAAGTACTTTTTCGAAAGGTAGGGACCATTTTGGATTGAACTCACCCTTTTCCTCAAGACGTAAAAGGGATTTTGGCCATTTGTGGAAGAACGAGCACTTGCTTATTTCGAACCTTTGGATTGTCGGCGATCGACGAACTGAGTGTGACTTTTGCATACAGTGTCCGCTTTGGGCCCATAAGTACTATTCGAAAATGTAGCGATCCTTTTGAATTGAACTCACAGCTTTCCCGTGACGTGTGATAGATTTTGGCCTTTTGTCGAAGAACAAGCACTTGCTTATTTTGAATTTTTGGATTGTCGGCTATTGAAGAATTGAGTGTGACTTTTGCATATTGTGTCCATTTTGGGACCATAAGTACCTTTTCTAAAGGTAGGGACCATTTTGGATTTAACTCACCCTTTTCCTCTAGACATATAAGGGATTTTGACTATTTCTAGAAGAATAAGCATTGCTTATTTGGAACATTTGGATTGTCGACAATGGAAGAACTGAGTGTGACTTTTGCATACGGTGTCCGTTTTAGGCCTATGCGTACATTTCGAAAATGTAGCGACCCTTTCAATTGAGCAGCTTCGCCGTGACGTATGATAGATTTTGACCATTTGTCGAAGAACAAGCACTTGCTTATTTGGAACGTTTGGATTGTTGGCAATCGAAGAACTGAGTGTGACTTTTGCATGCGGTGTCCGTTTTGGGCCCATAAATACTTTTCAAAAATGTAGCGACCCTTTTGGATTGAACCCACCCTTTTCCTCAGGATGTATGAGGGATTTTAGATCGTTGTAGAACAACAAGCACTTGCTTATTTGGAAAGCTTGAATTGTCGATGATCGAAGAACTGAGTGTGACTTTTGCACATGGGGTCCATTTTGGGCCCATAAGTACTTTTCAAAAATTTAGTGACCCTTTTGAATTGAACTCACAGCTTCGCCGTGACGTATGATGGATTTTGGCCAATTGTGAAAGAACAAGCACTTGCTTATTTAGAACAATTGGATTATCGACGATTAAAGAACTGAGTGTGAATTTTGCATATCGTGTCCGTTTTGGGTCCATCTGTACTTTTTCGAAAGGTAGGGACCATTTTTGGATTGAACTCACCCTTTTCCTCAAGACGCACACGAGATTTTGGCCGTTTGTGGAAAAACAAGTACTTGCTTATTTGGAACGTTTGGATTGTCGGCGATCGAAGAACTGAGTGTGACTTTTGCATACGGTGTCTGCTTTGAGCCCATAATTACTCTTCGAAAATGTAGCGACCCTATTGGATTGAACCCACACTTTTCCTAGCGATGCATGAGGGATTTTAGCCATTTGTGGAAGAACAAGCTCTTGCTTATTTGGAATGCTTGGAAGAACTGAGTGTGACTTTTGCATACGGTGTCCGTTTTGGGCCCATATGTACCTTTTCGAAAGGTAGGGACCGTTTTGGATTTAACTCACCCATTTCCTCAAGACATACAAGGGATTTCGACTGTTTGTGGAAGAACAAGCATTACTTATTTGGAACGTTTGGAATGTCAGCAATCGAAGAACTGAGTGTGACTTTTGCATACGGTGTCCGTTTTAGGCCCATAAGTACATTTCGAAAATGTAGTGACCCTTTTGAGTTGAACTCACAGCTTCGCCATGACGTATGATGGATTTTGACCATTTGTCGAAGAACAAGCACTTGCTTATTTAGAACGTTTGGATTGTCGGCAATCGAAGATCTGAGTGTGACTTTTGCATACGGTGTCCGTTTTGGGACCATATATACTTTTCGAAAATGTAGAGATCCTTTTGGATTGAACCCACCCTTTTCCTCATGATGTATGAGGGATTTTAGACCTTTGTAGAACAACAAGCACTTGCTTATTTGGAAAGCTTGGATTGTCGATGATTGAAGAACTGAGTGTGACTTTTGCATACGGTGTTACTTTTGCATACGGGGTCCATTTTGGGCCCATAAGTACTTTTCAAAAATTTAGCGACCCTTTTGAATTGAACTCACAGCTTCGCCATAATGTATGATGGATTTTGGCCATTTGTGGAAGAACAAGCACTTGCTTATTTGGAACAATTGGATTTTCGGTGATTGAAGAACTGAGTGTGACTTTTGCATATCGTGTCTGATTTAGGTCCATCTGTACTTTTTCGAAAGGTAGGGACCATTTTGGATTGAACTCACCCATTTCCTCAAGACGCCCAAGGGATTTTGGCCGTTTATGGAAAAACAAGTACTTGCTTATTTGGAATGTTTGGATTGTCGACGATCGAAGAACTGAGTGTGACTTTTTCATACGGTGTCTGCTTTGGCCCATAAGTACTCTTCGGAAATGTAGCGACCCTATTGGATTGACCCCACACTTTTCCTCGCGATGTATGAGGGATTTTGGCCATTTGTGGAAGAACAAGCTCTTGCTTATTTGGAATGCTTGGATTGTCGATGATTGAAGAACTGAGTGTGACTTTTGCATATCGTGTCCATTTTGGGTCCATAAGTACTTTTTCGAAAGGTAGGGACCATTTTGGATTGAACGCACCCTTTTTCTCAAGATGTACAAGGGATTTTGGCCGTTTGTGGAAGAACAAGCACTTGCTTATTTGGAACGTTTGGATTGTCGACGATCAAAGAACTGAGTGTGACTTTTGCATACGATATCCATTTTGAGCTCATAAGTAGTTTTCGAAAATGTAGTGACCCTTTTGAATTGAACTCACAGCTTCGTCGTGACGTATGATGGATTTTAGCCATTTGTGGAAGAACAAGCACTTGCTTATTTGGAACGCTTGGATTGTCGACGATTGAAGAACTGAGTGTGACTTTTGCATATTGTGTCCATTTTCCCCTAAGTACTTTTTCGAACGGTAGGGACCATTTGGGATTGAACTCACCCTCTTCCTAAAGACATACAAGGGATTTTGGCCGTTTGTGGAAGAACAAGCACTTGCTGATTTGGAACGTTTGGATTGTCGACGATCGAAGAACTGAGTGCGACTTTTGCATACAGTGTCCGTTTTGGGCCCATAAGTACTTTTTGGAAATGTAGTGACCCTTTTGGATTGAACCCCCCCTTTTCCTCACGACATATTATGGATTTTATCTTTTTGTAGAACAACAACTACTTGCTTATTTGGAACACTTGGATTGTCGGTGATCGAAGAACTGAGTGTGATTTTTGCATACGGTGTCCATTTTGGGCCTATAAGTACTTTTCGAAAATGTAGCGATCCTTTTGGATTTAACCCACCCTTTTCCTCATAACGTATGAGGGATTTTTACCTTTTGTTGAACAACAAGCACTTGCTTATTTGGAACACTTCGACTGTCGGCAATCGAAGAACTGAGTGTGACTTTTGAATACGGTGTCCGTTTTGGGCCCATAAGTACTTTTTGAAAATGTAGCGACCCTTTTGGATTGAACCCACCCTTTTCCTCATGATGTGTGAGGGATTTTAGACCTTTGTAGAACGATAAGCACTTGCTTATTTGGATCACTTGGATTGTCGACGATCGAAGAACTGAGTGTGACTATTGCATAGGTGTCCGTTTGGGCCCATAAGTACTTTTCAAAAATGTAACCCTTTTGGATTGAACCTACCCTTTTCCTCACGATGTATGAGGTATTTTCGCCTTTTGTTGAAAAACAAACACTTACTTATTTGGAACACTTTGATTGTTGGCAATCGAAGAACTGAGTGGGACTTTTGAATACGGTGTCCGTTTTGGGCCTATAAGTACTTTTGGGAAATGTAGCGACCCTTTTGGATTGAACCCACCCTTTTCCTCATTACGTGTTAGGGATTTTACACCTTTGTAGAACAACAAGCACTTGCTTATTTGGAATGCTTAGATTGTCGGCGATCGAAGAATTGAGTGTGACTTTTGCGTACGGTGTCCGTTTTGGGCCCATAAGTACTTTTCGAAAATTTAGCGACCCTTTTTAATTGAACTCACAGCTTTGCCGTGACATATGATGGATTTTGACCATTTGTGGAAGAACAAGCCCTTTCTTATTTGGAATGCTTGGATTGTCCGCGATCGAAGAACTGAGTGTGACTGTTGCATATCGTGTCTGTTTTGAGTCCATAAATACTTTTTCGAAAGGTAGGGACCATTTTGGATTGAACTCATCCTTTTCCTCGAGACGCACAAGAGATTTTGGCTATTTATGGAAGAACAAGCATTGCTTATTTGGAACATTTGGATTGTCGACGATCGAAGAACTGAGTGTGACTTTTGCATGCGGTGTCCGTTTTAGGCCCATAAGTACTTTTCGAAAATGTAGCGACCCTTTTGAATTGAACTTAAAGCTTCACCATGATGTATGATGGATTTTGACCATTTGTCGAAGAACAACCACTTGCTTATTTGGAATGTTTGGATTGTCGACGATCGAAGAACTGAGCGTCACTTTTGCATACGGTATCCGTTTTGGGCCCATAAATACTTTTCGGAAATATAACGAACCTTTTGGATTGAACCCACCCTTTTCCTTGCCTCGTATGAGTGATTTCGACCATTTTTGGAAGAACAAGCACTTGCATATTTGGAATGCCTGGATTGTCGGCGATCGAAGAATTAAGTGTGACTTCTGCATACGGGGTCCGTTTTGGGCCCATAAGTACTTTTCAGAAATTTAGCGACCCTTTTGAATTGAACTCACAGCTTCGCCGTGGCGTATGACGGATTTTAGCTATTTGTCGAAGAACAAGCACTTGCTTATTTGGAACGCTTGGATTGTCGGTGATTGAAGAAGTGAGTGTGACTTTTGCATATCGTGTCCGTTTTGGGCCCCTGAGTAATTTTTCGAATGGCAGGGACCATTTGGGATTGAACTCACCCCCTTTCTCAAGACGTACAAGGGATTTTGGTCATTTTTCGAAGAACAAGCACTTGCTGATTTGGAACGTTTGGATTGTCGGGGATCGAAGAACTGAGTGTGACTTTTCCATTCAGTGTCCGTTTTGGGCCCATAAGTACTTTTTGGAAATGTAGCGACCCTTTTGGATTGAACCCACCCTTTTCCTCACGACGTATTAGGGATTTTATATTTTTGTAGAACAACAAGTACTTGCTTATTTGGAACGCTTGGATTGTCGGCGATCGAAGAACTGAGTTTGACTTTTGCATACGATGTCCGTTTTGGACCCATACGTACTTTTTGGAAATGTAGCGACCCTTTTAAATTGAACCCATCCTTTTCCTCACAACGTATGAGGGATTTTTGCCTTTTGTAGAACAACAAGCACTTGCTTATTTGGAACACTTCGATTATCGGTGATCGAAGAACTGAGTTTGACTTTTGAATACGGTGACCGTTTTGGGCCCATAAGTACTTTTCGAAAATGTAGCGACCCTTTTGGATTGAACCCACCCTTTTCCTCATGACGTGTGAGGGATTTTAGACCTTTGTATAACAACAAGCAGATGCTTTTTTGGAACGCTTGGATTGTCGATGATTGAAGACCTGAGTGTGACTTTTGCATACGGTGTCCGTTTTAGGCCCATAAGTACTTTTTGAAAATTTCGCGACCCTTTTGAATTGAAACCATAGCTTTGCCGTGACATATGATGGATTTTGGCCATTTTTGGAAGAACAAGCACTTGCTTATTTGGAATGCTTGGATTGTCGGTGATCAAAGAACTGAGTGTGATTGTTGCAAATCGTGTCCGTTTTGGGTCAATAAGTACTTTTTTGAAAGGTAGGGACCATTTTGGATTGAACTCACCCTTTTCGTCAAGACGTAAAAGGGATTTTAGCTATTTATGGAAGAACAAGCACTTGCCTATTTGGAACGTTTAGATTGTGGAGGATCGAAGAACTGAATGTGACTTTTGCATACGGTGTCCGTTTTGTGCCCATAAGTACTTTTTGAAAATGTAGCGACCCTTTTGGATTGAACCCACCCTTTTCCTCACGACGTATTGGGGATTTTATCTTTTTGTAGAACAACAAGTAATTGCTTATTTAGAACGCTTGGATTGTCGGCGATCGAAGAACTAAGTGTGGCTTTTGCATACGGTGTCCGTTTTGGGCCTATAAGTACTTTTCAAAAATTTAGCGACCCTTTTGGATTGAACCCACCCTTTTCCTCACAACTTATGAGGGATTTTTACCTTTTGTAGAACAACAAGCACTTGCTTATTTGGTACACTTCGATTCTCGGCGATCGAAGAACTGAGTGTGACTTTTGAACACGGTGTCTGTTTTGGGCCCATAAGTAATTTTTGGAAATGTAGCGACCCTTTCAAATTGAAATCACCGCATCTCCGTGATGCATGATGGATTTTGGCCATTTGTGGAAGAACACGCACTTGCTTATTTCGAACGCTTGGATTGTCGACGATCGAAGAACTGAGTGTGACTTTTGCATTTCGTGTCCATTTTGGGCCCCTAAGAACTTTTTCGAAAGGTAGGGACCATTTTGGATTGAACTCACCCTTTTCCTCAAGACGTACAAGGGATTTTGGCCGTTTGTGGAGGAACAAGCACTTGCCGACTAGGAACATTAGGGCCCATTGAACTTACAGCGTCGTCGTGACGTAAGATGGATTTTAACCATTTCTGGATGAACAAGCACTTGCCTATTTGGAATGCTTGGATTGTCGACGATCGAAAAACTGAGTGTGACTTTTGCATATCGTGTCTTTTTTGGGCCCATAAGTACTTTTTCGAAAGGTAGGGACCATTTGGGTTTGAACTCACCCTTTTCCTCAAGACGTATAAGGGATTTTGGCCGTTTGTGGAAGAACAAGCACTTGCTTATTTGGAACGTTTGGATTGTCGACTATCGAAGAACTGAGTGTGACTTCTGTATACGGTGTACATTTTGGGCCCATAAGTACACTTAAGAAATGTAGCGACCCCTATTGGATTGACCCACACTTTTCCTCGCGATGTATGAGGGATTTTGGCCATTTTTGGAAGAACAAGCGCTTGCTTATTTGGAACGCTTGGATTGTTGGTGATCGAAGAACTGAGTGTGACTTTTGCATACGGTGTCCGTTTTGGGCCCATAAGTACTTTTCGAAAATGTAACGATCCTTTTGGATTGAATCCACCCTTTTCCTCACGACGTATGAGGGATTTTTACCTTTTGTAGAACAACAAGCACTTGCTTATTTGGAATGCTTGGATTGTCGACGATTGAAGAACTGAGTGTGACTTTTACATATCTTGTCCGTTTTGGGCCCTCATGTATTTTTTTGAAAGGCAGGGACCATTTTGGATTGAACTCACCCTTTTCCTCAAGACGTATAAGGGATTTTGGCCGTTTGTGGAAGAACAAGGACTTGCTTATTTGGAACGTTTGGATTGTCGATGATCGAAGAACTGAGTGTAACTTTTGCATACGGTGTCCGTTTTGGGCCCATTAGTACTTTTAGGAAATGTAGCGGTCCTTTTGAATGGAACTCACAGCTTCATCGTGACATATGATGAATTTTGGCCATTTGTCAAAGAACAAGCACTAGCTTATTTGGAACGTTTGGATTGTCAAAGATCGAGGAACAGAGTGTGACTTTTACGTACGGTTTCCGTTTTGGGCCCATAAGTACTTTTCAAAAATGTAGGGACCCTTTTGGATTGAACCCACCCTTTTCCTCATGATGTATGAGGGATTTTAGAGCTTTGTAGAACAACAAGCCCTTGCTTATTTGGAACGCTTGGATTGTCAACGATCGAAGAACTGAGTGTGACTTTTGCATACGGTGTCCGTTTTGGGCCCATAAGTACTTTTTGGAAATGTAACGACCCTTTTGGATTGAACCCACACTTTTCCTCACGACGTATTAGGGATTTTATCTTTTTGTAGAACAACAAGTAATTGCTTATTTGGAACGCTTGGATTGTCGGCGATCGAAGAACTGAGTGTGACTTTTGCATACGGTGTCCGTTTTGGGCCCATAAGTACTTTTCAAGAATTTAGCGACCCTTTTGGATTGAACCCACCCTTTTCCTCACAACTTATGAGGGATTTTTACCTTTTGTAGAACAACAAGCACTTGCTTATTTGGTACACTTCGATTCTCGACGATCGTAGAACTGAGTGTGACTTTGGAATACGGTGTCCGTTTTGGGCCAATAAGTAATTTTCGAAAATGTAGCGACCCTTTCGAATTGAAATCACGGCATCTCCGTGATGTATGATGAATTTTGGCCATTTGTGGAAGAACACGCACTTACTTATTTCGAACGCTTGGATTGTCGACGATCGAAGAACTGAGTGTGACTTTTGCATATCGTGTCCGTTTTGGGTCCATAAGTACTTTTTCGAAAGGTAGGGACCATTTTGGATTGAACTCACCCTTTTCCTCAAGACGTACAAGGGATTTTGGCCGTTTGTGGAAGAACAAGCACTTGCGGATTAGGAACATTTGGGTCCATAAGTACTTTTTGAAAATGTAGCGACCCTTTTGAATTGAACTCACAGCATCGCCGTGACGTAAGATGGATTTTAGCAATTTGTGGAATAACAAGCACTTGCTTATTTGGAATGCTTGGATTGTCGGCGATCGAAAAATTGAGTGTGACTTTTGCATATCGTGTCTGTTTTGGGCCCATAAGTACTTTTTAGAAAGGTAGGGACCATTTGGGATTGAACTCACCCTTTTCCTCAAGACGTATAAGGGATTTTGGCCGTTTGTGGAAGAATAAGCACATGCTTATTTAGAACGTTTGGATTGTCGGCGATCGAAGAACTGAGTGTGACTTTTGCATACGGTGTACATTTTGGGCCCATAAGTACACTTAAGAAATGTAGCGACCCCTATTGGATTGACCCACACTTTTCCTCGCGATGTATGAGGGATTTTGGCCATTTGTGGAAGAACAAGCGCTTCCTTATTTGGAACGCTTGGATTGTTGGTGATCGAAGAACTGAGTGTGACTTTTGCATACGGTGTCCGTTTTGGGCCCATAAATACTTTTCGAAAATGTAACGATCCTTTTGGATTGAATCCACCCTTTTCCTCACGACGTATGAAGGATTTTTACCTTTTGTAGAACAACAAGCACTTGCTTATTTGGATCGCTTGGATTGTCGCCGATTGAAGAACTGAGTGTGACTTTTACATATCTTGTCCGTTTTGGGCCCTCAATTATTTTTTTGAAAGGTAGGTACCATTTTAGATTGAACTAACCCTTTTCCTCAAGACGTATAATGGATTTTGGCCGTTTGTGGAAGAACAAGCACTTGCTTATTTGGAACGTTTGGATTGTCGATGATCGAAGAACTGAGTGTAACTTTTGCATACGGTGTCCGTTTTAGGCCCATAAGTACTTTTAGGAAATGTAGCGATCCTTTTGAATTGAACTCACAGCTTCATCGTGACGTATAATGGATTTTGGCCATTTGTCAAAGAACAAGCACTAGCTTATTTGGAACATTTGGATTGTCGACGATCGAGGAACAGAGTATGACTTTTGCGTACGGTTTTCGTTTTGGGCCCATAAGTACTTTTCGAAAATGTAGGGACCCTTTTGGATTGAACCCACCCTTTTCCTCATGATGTATGAGGGATTTTAGAGCTTTGTAGAACAACAAGCACTTGCTTGTTTGGAACGCTTGGATTGTCGGCGATCGAAGAATTGAGTGTGACTTTTGCATACGGTGTCCGTTTTGGGCCCATAAGTACTTTTCAAAAATGTAGCGACTCTTTTGAATTGAACTCGCAGCATTGTCGTGACGTATGATGGGATTTACCCATTTGTGGAAAAATAAGCACTTGCTTATTTGGAACACTTGGATTGTCGATGATTGAAGAACTGAGTGTGACTTTTGGATATCGTGTCCGTTTTGGGCCCCTAAGTACTTTCGCGAACGGTAGGGACCATTTGGGATAGAACTCACCCTCTTCCTCAAGATGTACAAGGGATTTTGGCCGTTTGTGGAAGAACAAGCACTTGCTGATTTGGAACGTTTGGATTATCGGGGATCGAAGAACTGAGTGTGACTTTTGCATACAGTGTCAGTTTTGGGCCCATAAGTACTTTTTTAAAATGTAGCGACCCTTTTGGATTGAACCCACCCTTTTCCTCACGACGTATTAGGGATTTTATCTTTTTGTAGAACAACAAGTACTTGCTTATTTGGAACGCTTGGATTGTCGACGATCGAAGAACTGAGTGTGACTTTTGCATACAGCGTCCATTTTGGGCCCATAAGTGCTTTTCGGAAATGTAGCGACCCTTTCGGATTGAACCCACCCTTTCCCTCATGACGTATAAGGGATTTTTACCTTTTGTAGAACAACAAGCACTTGCTTATTTGGAACACTTCGATTGTCGGTGATCGAAGGACTGAGTGTGACTTTTAAATACGTTGTCCGTTTTGAGCCCATAAATACTTTTCAAAAATGTAGCGACTCTTTTGAATTGAACTCATAGCATTGTCATGACGTATGATGGATTTTAGCCATTTGTGGAAGAACAAGCGCTTGCTTATTTGGAACGCTTGGATTGTCGGCGACTGAAGAACTGAGTGTGACTTTGGGATATCGTGTCCGTTTTAGGCCCCTAAGTGCTTTCACGAACGGTAGGGACCATTAGGGATAGAACTCACCCTCTACCTCAAGACGTACAAGGGATTTTGGCCGTTTGTGGAAGAACAAGCGCTTACTGATTTGGAACATTTGGATTGTCGACAATCGCAGAACTGAGTGTGGCTTTTGCATACAGTGTCCGTCTTGGGCCCATAAGTACTTTTTGGAAATTTAGTGACCCTTTTGGATTGAACGCACCCTTTTCCTCACGATGTATTAGGGATTTTATCTTTTTGTTGAACAACAAGTACTTACTTATTTGGAACACTTGGATTGGTGACGATCGAAGAACTGAGTGTGATTTTTGCATACAGTGTTCGTTTTGGTCCCATAAGTACTTTTCGGAAATGTAGCGACCCTTTTGGATTGAACCAACCCGTTTCCTCACGACATATGAGGGATTTTGACCTTTTGTAGAACAACAAGCACTTTCTTATTTGGAACACTTCGATTGTCGACGATCGAAGAACTGAGTTTGACTTTTGAATACAGTGTCCGTTTTGGGCCCATAAGTACTTTTCGAAAATGTAGTGACCCTTTTGGATTGAACCCACCCTTTTCCTCATGACGTGTGAGAGATTTTAGACCTTTTTCGAACAAAAAGCACTTGCTTATTTGGAACGCGTGGATTGTCGACGATCGAAGAACTGGGTGTGACTTTTGCATACGGTGTCCGTTTTGGACCAATAAGTACTTTTCGAAATTTTAGTGACCCTTTTAAATTGAACTCACAGCTTTGCCATAACATATGATGGATTTTCACCATTTCTAAAAGAACAAGCACTTGCTTATTTAGAACAATTGGATTGTCGGCGATTAAAGAACTGAGTGTGAATTTTGCATATCGTGTCCGTTTTGGGTCCATCTATACTTTTTCGAAAGGTAGGGACCATTTTGGATTGAACTCACCCTTTTCCTCAAGACGCACACGGGATTTTGGCCGTTTGTGGAAAAATAAGTACTTGCTTATTTGGAACGTTTGGATTGTCGACGATCGAAGAACTGAGTGTGACTTTTGCATACGGTGTCTGCTTTGAGCCCATAATTACTCTTCGAAAATGTAGCGACCCTATTGGATTGAACCCACACTTTTCCTAGCGATGCATGAGGGATATTAGCCATTTGTGGAAGAACAAGCTCTTGCTTATTTGGAATGCTTGGAAGAACTGAGTGTGACTTTTGCATACGGTGTCCGTTTTGGGCCCATATGTACCATTTCGAAAGGTAGGGACCGTTTTGGATTTAACTCACCCATTTCCTCAAGACATACAAGGGATTTCGACTGTTTGTGGAAGAACAAGCATTGCTTATTTGGAATGTTTGGATTGTCAGCAATCGAAGAACTGAGTGTGACTTTTGCATACGTTGTCCGTTTTAGGCCCATAAGTACATTTCAAAAATGTAGCGACCCTTTTGAATTGAACTCACAGCTTCGCCATGACGTATCATGGATTTTGACCATTTGTCGAAGAACAAGCACTTGCTTATTTGGAACGTTTGGATTGTCGGCAATCGAAGAACTGAGTGTGACTTTTGAATACGGTGTCCGTTTTGGGCCCATAAGTACTTTTCAAAAATGTAGCGACCCTTTTGGATTGAACCCACCCTTTTCTTCATGACGTGTGAGGAATTTTAGACCTTTGTATAACAACAAGCACATGCTTTTTTGGAACGCTTGGATTGTCGATGATTGAAGACCTGAGTGTGACTTTTGCATACGGTGTCCGTTTTAGGCCCATAAGTACTTTCTGAAAATTTCGCGACCCTTTTGAATTAAACTCATAGCTTTGCCGTGACGTATGATGGATTTTAGCCTTTTGTGGAAGAACAAGCACTTGCTTATTTGGAACGCTTGGATTGTCGGTGATCGAAGAACTTAGTGTGATTGTTGCAAATTGTGTCCGTTTTGGGTCAATAAGTACTTTTTCGAAAGGTAGGGACCATTTTGGATTGAACTCACCCTTTTCATCAAGACTCAAAAGGGATTTTGGCTATTTGTGGAAGAACAAGCACTTGCCTATTTGGAACGTTTAGATTGTCGAGGATCGAAGAACTGAATGTGACTTTTACATACCTTGTCCATTTTGGGCCCATAAGTACTTCTCGAAAATGTAGCGACCCTTTTCGATTGAACCCACCATTTTCCTCATGATGTATGATGGATTTTAGACCTTTGTAGAACAACAAGCACTTGCTAATTTGGAACGCTAGGATTGTCGACGATCGAAGAACTGAGTGTGACTTTTGCATACGGTGTCCGTTTTGGGCCCATAAGTACTTTTCGAAAATTTATCGACCCTTTTTAATTGAACTCACAGCTTTGCCGTGACGTGTAATGGATTTTCACCATTTGTGGAAGAACAGGCACTTGCTTATTTGGAATGCTTGGATTGTCGACGATTGAAGAACTGAGTGTGACTTTTGCGTATCGTGTCCGTTTTGGGTCCATAAGTACTTTTTCGAAAGGTAGGGACCATTTTGGATTGAACTCACCCTTTTCCTCAAGACGCACCAGGGATTTTGGCCATTTGTGGAAGAACAAGCACTTGCTTATTTAGAACGTTTGGATTGTCGACGATCGAAGAACTGAGTGTGACTCTTACATACGGTGTCAGTTTTGGGCCCAAAAGTACTGTTCGAAAATATAGCGACCCTTTTGAATTGAACTCACAGCTTTACAGTGACGTATGAGGGATTTTTACCATTTGTGGAAGAACAATCACTTGCTTATTTAGAACGCTTGGATTGTCGGCGATCGAAGAACTGAGTGTGACTTTAGAATATCGTGTCCGTTTTGGGTCCATAAGTACTTTTTCGAAAGGTAGGGACCATTTTGGATTGAACTCACCCTTTTCCTCAGGACACACAAGGGATTTTGGTCGTTTGTGGAAGAACAAGCACTTGCTTATTTGGAACATTTGGATTGTCGGAGATCGAAGAACTGAGTGTGACTTTTGCGTACGGTGTCCGTTTTAGGCCCATAAGTACTTTTCGGAAATGTAGCGACCCTTGTGAATTAAACTCATAGCTTTGCCATGATGTGTGATGGATTTTGGCCTTTTGTCGAAGAGCAAGCACTTGCTTATTTGGAACGCTTAGATTGTCGGCTATTGAAGAACTGAGTGTGACTTTTGCATATCGTGTCCGTTTTGGGCCCATAAATACCTTTTTGAAAGGTAGGGACCATTTTAGATAGAACTCACCCTTTTCCTCAAGACATACAAGGGATTTTGGCTGTTTGTGGAAGAACAAACATTGCTTATTTGGAACGTTTGGGTTGTCGGCTATTGAAGAGCCGAGTGGGACTTTTGCATATGATGTCCATTTTAGGCCCATAAGTACTTTTCAAAAATGTAGCGACCCGTTTGAATTGAACTCACAGCTTCGCCGTGACGACGTATGATGGATTTTGACCATTTGTTGAAAAACAAGCACTTGCTTATTTAGAACGTTTGGATTGTCGGCGATCGAAGAACCGAGTGTGACTTTTGCATACGGTGATCGTTTTGGGCCCATACGATCGAAAAACTGAGTGTGACTTTTGTAAACGAAGTCCATTTTGGGCCCACAAATACTTTTCGAAAATGTAGCGATCCTTTTGGATTGAAACAACCCTTTTCCTCGCGTCTTATGAGTGATTTTCTCCATTTGTGGAAGAACAAGCACTTGCTTGTTTGGAATGCTTGGATTGTCGGCGATCGAAGAACTGAGTGTGACTATTGCATACAGCGTCCATTTTGGGCCCACAAGTACTTTTGGAAAATGTAGCGACCCATTTGAATTTAACTCACCACTTCACCATGATGTATGATGGATTCTTTCCAATTGTGGAAAAACAAGCACTTGCTTATTTGGAATGCTTGGATTGTCGGTGGTCGAAGAACTGAGTGTGACTTTTGCATACGGTGTCCATTTTGGGCCCATAAGTACTTTTCGCAAATGTAGCGACCCTTTTGAATTGAACTCATAGCTTTGCTACGATGTAAGATGGATTTTGGCCATTTGTTGAAGAACAAGCACTTGCTTATTTAGAACCCTTGGATTGTCGACGATCGAAGTACTGAGTGTGACTTTTGCATACGGTGTCCGTTTTGGGTCCATAAGTACTTTTTGGTTATGTAAAGTTCCTTTTGGATTGATCCCACCCTTTTCCTCACGTCGTATTAGTTATTTTAGCCATTTGTGGAAGAACAAGCACTTTCTTTTTTGGAATGCTTTGATTGTCGGCGATCGAAGAACTGAGTGTGACTTTTGCATACGATTTTCGTTTTGGGCCCACAAGTACATTTCGGAAATGTACTGATCCTTTTGGATTGAACCCATCCTTTTCCTCACATCTTATGAGTGATTTTGGCCATTTGTACAAGAACAAGTACTTGCTTATTTTGAATGCTTGTATTGTCGATGATCGAAGAACTGAGTGTGGCTATTGCATACGGTGTCCGTTCTGGGCCCATAAGTACTTTTCGAAAATGTAGCGACCCATTTGAATTGAACTCACTGCTTTGCTATGACGTATGGCAGATTTTGGCCATTTGTGGAAGAACAAGCACTTGCTTATTTGGAACCCTTGGATTGTCGACGATCGAAGAACTGAGTGTGACTTTTGCATACGGTGTCCGTTTTTGGCCTATAAGTACTTTTCGCAAATGTATCCATCCTTTTGGATTGAACCCAACCTTTTCCTCGCATCGTATAAGTGATTTTGGCCATTCATGGAAGAACAAGCACTTGCTTATTTGGAATGCTTGGATTGTCGGTGATCAAAGAACTGGGTGTAACTTTTGCATACAGTGTCCGTTTTGGGCCCATAAGTACTTTTTGGAAATGTAGCGATCCTTATGGATTGAACCCACCCTTTTCCTCACGTTGTATGAGTGATTTTGGCCGTTTGTGAAAGAACAAGCACTTGCTTATTTGGAATGCATGGATGGTCAGCGATCGAAGAACTGAGTGTGACTTTTGTATACGGAGTCCATTTTGGGCCCACAAGTACTTTTCGAAAATGCAGCGATCCTTTTGAATTGAACCCACCCTATTCCTCGCATCTTATTACTAATTTTCTCCATTTGTGGAAGATCAAGCACTTGCTTGTTTGGAATGCTTGGATTGTCGGTGATTGAAGAACTGAGTGTGACTTTTACATACGGTGTCCGTTTTGGGTCCATAAGTACTTTTCAGTAATGTAACGTTCCTTTTGAATTGAACCCACTCTTTTCCTCGCGATGTATGAGTAATTATAGCCTTTGTGGTAGAACAAGCACTTTCTTATTTGGAATGCTTGGATTGTCGATGATCGAAGAACAGAGTGTGACTTTTGCAAACGGTGTCCATTTTGGGCCAAAAAGTACTTTTTGGAAATGTAGCAATCCTTTTGGATTGAACCCATCCTTTTCCTCGCGTTGTGTGAGTGATTTTGGTCGTTTCTGGAAGAACAACCACTTGCTTATTTGGAATGCATGGATTGTCGGTGATCGAAGAACTGAGTGTGACTTTTGTATACGAAGTCCATTTTGGGCCCACAAGTACTTTTCGAAAATGTAGCGATCCTTTTGGATTGAACCCACCCTTTTCCTTACATCTTATGAGTGATTTTCTCCATTTGTGGAAAAACAAGCACTTGCTTGTTTGGAATGCTTGAATTGTCGGTGATCGAAGAACTGAGTGTGACTACTGCATACGGTGTCCGTTTCGGGCCCATAAGTACTTTTCGAAAATGTAGCGGCCCATTTGAATTGAGCTCACCACTTCACCGTGATGTATGATGGATTCTTGCCAATTGTGGAAGAACAAGCACTTACTTATTTGGAACCCTTGGATTATCGTCGATCGAAGAACTGAGTGTGACTTTTGCATACGTTGTTCGTTTTGGATCCATAAGTACTTTTCACAAATGTAATGATCCTTTTGGAATGAACCCAACCTTTTCCTCGCAATACATGAGGGATTTTAACCATTTGTGGAAGAAAAAGCACTTGCTTATTCGGAATGCTTGGATTGTCGACGATCGAAGAACTGAGTGTGACTTTTGCATACGCAGTCCGTTTTGGGCCCATACGTACTTTTCGGGAATGTAGCGATCCTTTTAGAATGAACCCACCCTTTTCCTCACATTGTATGAGTGATTTTGGCCATTTGTGGAAGAACATGCACTTGCTTATTTGGAATACTTGGATTGTCGGCAATCGAAGAACTGGGTGTGACTTTTGTATACGGTGTTCGTTTTGGGCCCATGAGTAATTTTCAAAAATGTAACGATCCTTTTGGATTGAACCCACCCTTTTCCTCGCATCGTATGAGTGATTTCAACCATTTGTGGAAGAACAAGAACTTGCTTATTTGGAATGCTTGGATTGTCAGCGATCGAAGAACTGAGTGTGACTTTTGTATATGGAGTCCGTTTTGGGCCCACAAGTACTTTTCGAAAATGTAGTGATCCTTTTGGATTGAACCCATGCTTTTCCTCGTGTCTTATGAGTGATGTTCTCCATTTGTGGAAGAAAAAGCACTTGCTTGTCTGGAATGTTTGGATTGTCAGCGATCGAAGAACCAACGGTGACTATTGCATACGGCGTCTGTTTTAGGCCCATAAGTACTTTTCGAAAATGTAGCGAGCCATTTGAATTGAACTACCACTTCACTGTGATGTATGATGGATTCTTGCCAATTGTGGAAGAACAAGCACTTGCTTATTTGGAACCCTTGGATTGTCGAAGATCGAAGAACTGAGTGTGACTTTTGCATACGGTGTCCGTTTTGGGCACATAAGTACTTTTCACAAATGTAGCGATCCTTTTGGATTGAACCCACCCTTTTCCTTGTGTCGTATGAGTGATTTTGGCCGTTTGTAGAAGAACAAGCACTTGCTTATTTCGAATGCTTGAATTGTCGGCTATCGTAGAACTGAATGTGACTTTTGCATACGGTGTCCGTTTTGGGCCCATAAGTACTTTATGGAAATGTAGTGATCCTTTTGGATTGAACCCACCATTTTCCTCACATCATATGAGTGATTTTGGCCATTTTTGAAAGAACAAGCACTTGCTTATTTGGAATACTTGGACTGTCGGCGATTGAAGAACTGAGTGTGACTTTTGCATATGGTGTCCGTTTTGGGCCCATAAATACTTTTTGAAAATGTAGACATCCTTTTGGATTGAACAAACCTTTTCCTCATGATGTATGAGGGATTTTGGCCATTTGTGGCAGAACAAGCACTTGCTTATTTGGAATGCTTGGATTGTCCACGATCGAAGAATTGAGTGTGACTTTTGCATACGCTGTCCGTTTTGGGCCCATACGTGCTTTTTGGGAATGTAGCGATCCTTTTGGAATGAACCCACCCTTTTCCTCATATCGTATGAGTGCTTTCGACCGTTTGTGGAAGAACAAGCACTTGCTTATTTGGAATACTTGGATTGTCGGCAATCGAAGAACTGGGTGTGACTTTTGCATACGGTGTTCGTTTTGGGCCCACAAGTAATTTACGAAAATGTAGCAATCCTTTTGGATTGAACCCACCCTTTTCCTTGCATCGTATGAGTGATTTTGACCATTTGTGGAAGAGCAAGCACTTGCTTATTTGGAATACTTGGATTGTCGACGATCGAAGAACGGAGTGTGACTTTTGTATATGGAGTCCGTTTTGGGCCCACAAGTAATTTTTGGAAATGTAGTGATCCTTTTGGATTGAACCCATGCTTTTCCTCATGTCTTATGAGTGATTTTCTCCATTTTTGGAAGGACAAGCACTTGCTTGTTTGGAATGCTTGGATTGTCGGCGATCGAAGAACTGAGTGTGACTATTGCATACGGTGTCTATTTTGGGCCCAAAAGTACTTTTCAAAAATGTAGCGAGCCATTTGAATTGAACTCACCCCTTCACCGTGATGTATGATGGATTCTTGCCAATTGTGGAAGAACAAGCACTTGCTTATTTGGAACCCTTGGATTGTCGACGATCGAAGAATTGAGTGTGACTTTTGCATACGGTGTCCTTTTTGGGCCCATAAGTACTTTTCACAAATATAGCGATCCTTTTGGATTGAAGCCACCCTTTTCCTTGTGTCGTATGAGTGATTTTGGTCGTTTGTGGAAGAACAAGCACTTGCTTATTTTGAATGCTTGAATTGTCGCCTATCGAAGAACTAAATGTGACTTTTGCATACGGTGTCCGTTTTGGGCCCATAAATACTTTTTGGAAATGTAGTGATCGTTTTGGATTGAACCCACCCTTTTCCTCACATTGTAGGAGTGATTTCGGCCATTTGTGGAAGAACAAGCACTTGCTTATTTGGAATGCTTGGACTGTCGGCGATCGAAGAACTGAGTGTGACTTTTGCATACCATGTCCGTTTTGGGACCATAAATACTTTTCGAAAATGTAGACATCCTTTTGGATTGAACAAACCTTTTCCTCATGTTGTATGAGGGATTTCGACCATTTGTGGCAGAACAAGCACTTGCTTATTTGGAATGCTTGGATTGTCGACGATCAAAGAACTGAGTGTGACTTTTGCATACGATGTCTGTTTTGGGCCCATACGTACTATTCGGGAATGTAGCGATCCTTTTGGAATGAACCCACCTTTTTGCTCACATCGTATGAGTGATTTTGACCATTTGGAAGAACAAGCACTTGCTTATTTGGAATACTTGGATTGTCGAAAATCGAAGAACTGGGTGCGACGTTTGCATACGGTGTCCGTTTTGGGCCCATGAGTAATTTTTGAAAATGCAGCGATCCTTTTGGATTGAACCCACCCTTTTCCTCGCATCGTATGAGTGATTTTGGCGATTTGTGGAAGAACAAGCACTTGCTTATTTGGAATGCTTGGACTGTCGACGATCGAAGAACTGAGTGTGACTTTTGCATACGGTGTCCGTTTTGGGCCCATAAATACTTTTCGAAA
This sequence comes from Olea europaea var. sylvestris, assembly GCF_002742605.1. Lineage (NCBI taxonomy): Eukaryota > Viridiplantae > Streptophyta > Magnoliopsida > Lamiales > Oleaceae > Olea > Olea europaea. The sequence continues at coordinate 174,892 of NW_019230509.1, forward strand.
ATGTAGACATCCTTTTGGATTGAACAAACCTTTTCCTCATGACGTATGTGGGATTTCGGCCATTTGTGGCAGAACAAGCACTTGCTTATTTGGAATGCTTGGATTGTCGACGATCGAAGAACTGAGTGTGACTTTTGCATACGCTGTCTGTTTTGGGCCCATGAGTACTTTTTGGCAATGTAGCGATCCTTTTGGATTGCACCTACCCTTTTCCTCACATCGTATGAGTGATTTTGACCATTTTTCGAAGAACAAGCAGTTGCCTATTTGGAATTCTTGGATTGTCGGCGATCGAAGAACTAAGTGTGACTTTTGCATACGTTGTCCATTTTCGGAGCATAAGTACTTTTTGAAAAATTACAGATCCTTTTGGATTGAAACCACCCTTTTCCTCGTGTCGTATGAGTGATTTTGGCCATTTGTGGTAGAACAAGCACTTGCTTATTTGAAATGCTTGGATTGTCGGCGATCGAAGAACTGAGTGTCACTATTGCATGCGGTGTCCGTTTTGGGCCCATAAGTACTTTTCGAAAATGTAGCGACCCATTTGAATTGAACTCACTGGTGATGCATGGTGGATTTTGGCCATTTGTGGAAGAACAAGCACTTGCTTATTTGGAACCCTTGGATTGTCGGCAATCGAAGAACTGATTGTGACTTTTGCATACGGTGTCCGTTTTAGGTCCATAAGTACTTTTCGGTAATGTAGCGTTCCTTTTGGATTGAACCCACCCTTTTCCTCACGTCGTATGTGTGATTTTAGTCATTTGTGGAAGAACAAGGACTTGCTTATTTGAAATGTTTGGATTGTCGACGATCGAAGAACTGAGTGTGACTTTTGCATACGGTGTCCGTTTTGGGGTCACAAGTACTTTTTGAAAATGTAGCGATCCTTTTAGATTGAACCCACCCTTTTCCTCGCTTCTTATGAGTGATTTTGGCCATTTGTGGAAGAACAAGCACTTACTTATTTGGAATGCTTGGATTGTCGATAATCGGAGAACTGAGTGTGGCTATTGCATACGGAGTCCGTTTTGGGCCCATAAGTACTTTTCGAAAATGTAGTGACCCATTTGAATTGATTTCACCACTTCGTTATGACGTATGATGGATTTTGGCCATTTCTGGAAGAACAAGCACTTGCTTGTTTAGAACCCTTGGATTATCGGCGATCGAAGAACTCAGTGTGACTTTTGCATACGATGTCCGTTTTGGGCCCATAAGTACTTTTCGCAAATGTAGCGATCCTTTTGGATTGTATCCACCCTTTTCCTCGCAATGTATGAGGGATTTTGGCCATTTGTGGAAGAACAAGCACTTGCTTATTTGGAATGCTTGGATTGTCGACGATCGAAGAACTGAGTGTGACTTGGAAGAACAAGCACTTGCTTATTTGGAATGCTTGGATTGTCGACGATCGAAGAACTGAGTGTGACTTTTTCATACGGAGTCCGTTTTGGGCCCATAAGTACTTTTCGAAAGTGTAGCAATCCTTTTGGATTGAACCCACTCTTTTCCTCGTGTTCTATGAGTGATTTTGGCCATTTGTGGAAGAACAAGCACTTGCTTATTTGGAATGCTTGGATTGTTGGCGATCAAAGAACTGAGTGTGACTATTGCATACGGTGTCCGTTCTGGGCCCATAAGTGCTTTTAGGAAATTTAGCGACCCCTTTGAATTGAACTAATCACTTCGTCGTGATGTATGATGGATTTTGGCCATTTGTGGAAGAACAAGCACTTGCTTATTTGGAACCCTTGGATTGTCGACGATCGAAGAACTGAGTGTGACTTTTGCATACGGTGTCCGTTTTTGGCCCATAAGTACTTTTCGCAAATGTAGCTATCCTTTTGGATTGAACCCAACCTTTTCCTCGCATCGTATAAGTGATTTCGGCCATTCATGGAAGAACAAGCACTTGCTTATTTGGAATACTTGGATTGTCGATGATCAAAGAACTGATTGTGACTTTTGCATACGGTATCCGTTTTAGGCCCATAAGTACTTTTCGGAAATGTAGAGATCCTTTTGGATTGAACGTAACCTTTTCCTCAAATTGTATGAGTGATTTTGTCTGTTTATGGACCAACAAGCACTTGCTTATTTGGAATGCTTGGATTGTCGATGATCGAATAACTGAGTGTGACTATAGCGTACGGTGTCCATTTCAGGCCCATAAGTACTTTTCAGAAATGTAGCGACCCTTTTGAATTGAACTCTTAGCTTTGCTACGACGTATGATGGATTTTCGCCATTTGTGGAAGAACAGGCACTTACTTATTTGGAATGCTTGGATTGTCGGTGATCGAAGAACGGAGTGTGACTTTTGCATACGGTGTTCGTTTTCGGCCAACAAGTGCTTTTCGAAAATGTAGCGATCCTTTTGGATTGAACTCACCCTTTTCCTTGTGTCTTATGAGTGATTTTGGCCATTTATGAAAGAACAAGCACTGGCTTATTTGGAATGCTTGGATTGTCGGTGATCAAAGAACTGAGTTGGGTATTGCATACGGTGTCCGTTTTGGGCCCAAAAGTACTTTTTGAAAATGTGGCGACCCATTTTAATTGAACTCACCACTTTGCTGTGACGTATGATGGATTTTACCCATTTGTGGAAGAACAAGCACTTGCTTATTTGGAACCCTTAGATTATCAGCGATCGAAGAACTGAGTGTGACTTTTGCACACGGTGTCTGTTTTGGGCCCATAAGTACTTTTCGCAAATGTAGCGATCCTTTTGGATTGAACCCACCCTTTTCCTCACAATTGTATGAGGGATCTCGGCCATTTGTGGAAGAACAAGCACTTGCTTATTTGGAATGCTTGGATTGTCGGCGATCGAAGAACTGAGTGTGACTTTTGCATACAGAGTCCGTTTTGGGCCCATAGGTACTTTTCGGAAATGTAGCAATCCTTTTGGATTCAACCCATCCTTTTCCTCACGTTGTATGAGTGATTTTGGCCATTTGTGGAAGAGCAAGTACTTGCTTATATGGAATGCTTGGATTGTCGGCGATCGAAGAACTGAGTGTGACTTTCGCATACGGACTTCGTTTTGGGCCCACAAGTACATTATAGAAATGTAGCGATCCTTTTGGATTGAACCCACCCTTTTCCTTGTGTCTCATGAGTGATTTTCACCATTTGTGGAAGAACAAGCATTTGCTTATTTGGAATGCTTGGATTGTCGGCGATCGAAGAACTGATTGTGACTTTTGCTTACGTTGTCCATTTTGGGCCCATAAGTACTTTTTCGAAATGTAGCGATCCTTTTGGATTGAACCCACCCTTTTCCTCACATCGTATGAGTGATTTCGGCCATTTGTGGGAGAACAAGCACTTGGTTATTTGGAATGCTTGGATTGTCAGCGATTGAAGAACTGGGTTTGACTTTTTCATACGGTGTCCATTTTGGGGCCATGTGTACTTTTCGAAAATGTAGCGATCCTTTTGGATTGAACCCACCCTTTTCCTCGCATCATATTCGTGATTTGGGTCGTTTATGGAAGAACAAGCACTTGCCTATTTGGAATGCTTGGATTGTCGGCAATCGAAGAACGAAGTGTGACTTTTGCATACGGGGTCCGTTTTTGGCCCATAAGTACTTTTCGAAAATGTAGCGATCCTTTTGGATTGAAACCACCTCTTTCCTCGCGTCGTATGTGTGATTTTGGCCGTTTGTCGAAGAACAAACACTTGGTTATTTGGAATGCTTGGATTGTCGGCGATCGAAGAACTGGGTGTGAGTATTGCATACGGTGTCCATTTTTGGCCCATAAGTACTTTTCAAAAATGTAGCGACCCATTTGAATTGAAACCACTACTTCGCCATGGCGTATGACATATTTTGGCCTTTTGTGGAAGACTAAGCACTTGCTTATTTGGAACCCTTGGATTGTCGGCGATCGAAGAACTAAGTGTGACTTTTGCATACGATGTCCATTTTCGGCCCATAAGTACTTTTCAAAAATGTAGCGATCCTTCTGGATTGAAACCAAGCTTTTCCTCACATCGTATCAGTGATTTTGGCCATTTGTGGAAGAACAAGCACTTGCCTATTTGGAATGCTTGGATTGTCGACGATCGAAGAATTGAGTGTGACTTTTACGGCGATCATTTTGTGACTTTTCAGAAATGTAGCGGTCCTTTTGCATTGAACCCACCCATTTCCTCGCATCGTATAAGGGATTTTAGTAGTTTGTGGAAAAACAAGCACTTGATTATTTGGAAAGCTTGGATTGTCAATATTCGAAGAACTAAGCGTGACTTTTGCATACAGTGTTCGTTTTAGTCCCATAAATACTTTTCGAAAATGTAGCGATCCTTTTGGATTGAACCCATCCTTTTCCTCGCGTCGTATGAGTGATTTTGACCATTTGTGGAAGAACAAGCACTTGCTCAATTGGAATGCTTGGATTGTCGACGATCTAAGAACCGAGTGTGACTATTGCATATGGTGTCCGTTTTGGGCCGATAAGTACTTTTTGAAAATGTAGTGACCCTTTTGAATTGAACTCATAGTTTCGTCGTGACGTATGAGGGATTTTGGCCATTTGTGGAAGAATAAGCACTTGCTTACTTGGAATGCTTGGATTGTCGGCGATCGAAGAACTGAGGGTCACTTTGGCATACGGTGACCATTTTGGGCCCATAAGTACCTTTTGGAAATGTAGCAATCCTTTTGGATTGAAACCACCCTTTTCATCTTATCGTATGAGTGATTTCGACTGTCTGTGGAAGAACAAGCACTTGCTTATTTGGAATGCTTGAACTGTAGGTGATCGAAGAACTGAGGGTGACGTATGCATACGATGTCCGTTTTAGGCCCATAAGTACTTTTCGAAAATGTAGCGATCCTTTTAGATGGAACCCACACTTTTTCTTGCGTTGTATAAGGGATTTTGGCCGTTCATGGAAGAACAAGCACTTGCTTATTTGGAATGCTTGGATTGTCGGTGATCGAAGAACTGAGTGTGACTTTTGCATATGGTGTCCGTTTTGGACCCATAAGTACTTTTCAAAAATGTAGCGATCCTTTTGGAAATAACCTACCCTTTTCCTTGCGTCGTTTGAGTGATTTTGGTCGTTTGTGGAAGAACAAGCACTTGCTTATTTGGAATGCTTGGATTGTCGGCGATCGAAGAACTAAGTGTGACTTTTGCATACGGTGTTCATTTTGGGCCCATAAGTACTTTTTGAAAATGTAGCGATCCTTTTGGATTGAACCCACCCTTTTCCTCATATTCTATGAGTGATTTTGGCCATTTGTAGAAGAAAAAGCACTTGCATATTTGGAATGCTTGGATTGTCGGCAATTGAAGAACTGAGTGTGACTTTTGCATACGGTGTCCGTTTTGAGCCCATAAGTCCTTTTCGAAAATGCAGTGATCCTTTTGGATTGAACCCATCCTTTTCCTCACGTCGTATAAGGGATTTCAACAGCTTGTGGAAGAACAAGCACTTGCTCATTTGGAATGCTTGGATTGTCAGCGATTGAAGAACTGAGCGTGACTTTTGCATACGGTGTTCGTTTTGGGCCCATAAATACTTTTCAAAAATGTAGCGATCCTTCTGGATTGATCCCATTATTTTTCTTATGTCGTATGAGTGATTTCGACCGTTTATGGAAGAAAAAGCACTTGCTTATTTGGAATGCTTGGATTGTCGGCGATCGAAGAACTGTGTGTGACTTTTGCATACGGTGTCTGTTTTGGACCCATAAGTACTTTTTGGAAATGTAGTGATCCTTTCGTATTGAACCCACCCTTTTTCTCGTGTCGTATGAGTGATTTTGACCATTTTTGGGAGAACAAGCTCTTGCTTATTTGGAATGCTTGGGTTTTCGATGATCGAAGAACTGAGTGTGACAATTGCATACGGTGTCCGTTTTGGGCCCATAAGTACTTTTTGGAAATGTAGCGACCCTTTTGAATTGAACTCACAGCTTCGCCGTGACGTATGACGGATTTTGGCCATTTGTGGAAGAATAAGCACTTGCTTTCTTGGAACCCTTGGATTGTCGGCGATTGAAGAACTGAGTGGGACTTTTACATACAGTGTCCGATTTGGGCCCATAAGTACATTTCGGAAAAGTAGCAATCCTTTTGGATTGAACCTACCATTTTTCTTGCATCGTATGAGAGATTTTGGCCCTTTGTCAAAGAACAAGCACTTACTTATTTGGAATGCTTGGATTGTCGGCGATTGAAGAACTTAGCGTGACTTTTGCATATGGTGTTCATTTTGTGCCCACAAATTCTTTTAAAAAATGTAGCGATTCTTTTGGATTGAACCCATCCTTTTCCTCACTTCGTATGAGTGATTTCGACCATTTGTAGAAGAACAAGCACTTGCTTATTTGGAATGCTTGGATTGTCGACGATCGAAGAACTGAGTGTGACTTTTGCATACGGTCTCCGTTTTGGGCCCATAAGTACTTTTCGAAAACGTAGCAATCCTTTTGGATTGAACCCACCCTTTTCCTCACGTCGTATTAGGGATTTCGATAGTTTGTGGAAAAACAAGCACTTGCTTATTTGGAATGCTTGGATTGTCAGCGATCGAAGAACTGAGCGTGACTTTTGCATACGGTGTTCGTTTTGGGCCCATAAATACTTTTCGAAAATGTAACGATCCTTTTGGACTGAAACCATCCTTTTCCTCATGTCGTATGAGTGATTTCGACCATTTGTGGAAGAACAAGCACTCGCTTAATTGGAATGCTTGGATTGTCGGTGATCGAAGAACCGAGTGTGACTATTCCATATGGTGTCTGTTTTGGGCACATAAGTACTTTTTGAAAATGTAGCGACCCTTTTGAATTGAATTCACTACTTTATCATGACATATGATGGATATTGGCCATTTGTGGAAGAACAAGCACTTGCTTATTTGAAACCCTTGGATTATCGACGATCGAAAAACTAAGTGTGACTTTTGCATGCGGTCTCCATTTTTAGCCCATAAGTACTTCTTGCAAATGTAGCAATCCTTTTGGATTGAACCCACCCTTTTCCTCGCATCGTATGAGTGATTTTGGTCGTTTGTGGAAGAACAAGCACTTGCTTATTTGGAATGCTTGGATTGTCGGCTATCGAAGAACTGAGTGTGACTTTTGCATATGGTGTCCATTTTGGGCCCATAAGTACTTTTCAAAAATGTAGCGATCCTTTTGGATGGAACCCGCCCTTTTGCTCCCTTCGTATGAGGGATTTTGCGCTTTCATGGAAGAACAAGCACTTGCTTATTTGGAATGACTGGATTGTCGGTGATCGAAGAACTGAGTGTGACTTTTGCATATGGTGTCCGTTTTGGGCCCATAAGTACTTTTCGGAAATGTAGCGATCCTTTTGGAATTATCCCACCCTTTTCCTTGCGTAGTTTGAGTGATTTTGCCCATTTGTGGAAGAACAAGCACTTGCTTATTCGGAATGCTTAGATTGTTGTCGATCGAAGAACTGAGTGTGACTTTTACATACGGTGTCCGTTTCAGGCCCATAAGTACTTTTCAGAAATGTAGCGATCCTTTTGGATTGAGCCCACCCTTTTCCTCGCATTGTATGAGTGCTTTTGGCCATTTTTAGAAGAACAAGCACTTGCTTATATGGAATACTTGGATTGTCGACAATCGAAGAACTGAGTATGACTTTTGTATACGGTGTCCGTTTTGGCCCCATTAGTATTTTCAGAAATGTTGCGATCCTTTTAGATTGAACCCATCCTATTCCTCGCGTCGTGTAAGGGTTTTCGACAGTTTGTGGAAGAACAAGCACTTGCTTAGTTGGAACGCTTGGATTGTCAGTGATTGAAGAACTGAGTGTGACTTTTGCATACGGGGTCCGTTTTGGGCCAATAAATACTTTTCGAAAATATAGCGATTCTTTTGGATTGAACCCATCCTTTTCCTGACATCATATGAGTGATTTTAACCATTTGTGGAAGAAAAAGCACTTGCTTATTTGGAATGTTTGGATTGTTGACGATCGAAGAACTGGGTGTGACTATTGCATACGGTGTCCATTTTGGGCCCGTAAGTACTTTTCAAAAATGTAGCGACCCATTTGAATTGAAATCACTGCTTCGTCGTGACGTATGACAGATTTTGGCTATTTGTGGAAGAACAAGCACTTGCTTATTTGAAACCCTTGGATTGTCGGCGATCGAAGAACTGAGTGTGACTTTTGCATATGATATCCGTTTTGGGCCCATAAGTACTTTTTGAAAATGTAGCGACCCTTTAGAATTGAACCCACCCTTTTCCTTGCATTGTATGAGGGATTTTGGCCATTTGTGGAAGAACAAGAACTTGCTTATTTGGAATGCTTAGGTCGTCGGCGATCGAAGAACTGAGTGTGACTTTTGTATACGGTGTCCATTTTGGGCCCATAAGTATTTTCGAAAATGTTGCGAGGCTTTTGAATTGAACCCATCCTTTTCCTTGCGTCGTATAAGGGTTTTCGGCGGTTTGTGGAAGAACAAGCACTCGCTTATTTGGAATGCTTGGATTGTCTGTGATCGAAGAACTGAGCGTGACTTTTGTATACGGGGTCCGTTTTTGGCTCATAAATACTTTTAAAAAATGTAGCGATTCTTTTGGATTGAACCCATCCTTTTCCTGACATCGTATGAGTGATTTTGACCATTTGTGGAAGAAAAAGCACTTGCTTATTTGGAATGCTTAGATTGTCGACAATGGAAGAACTGGGTGTGACTATTGCATATGGTGTCCGTTTTGGGCCCATAAGTACTTTTCGAAAATTTAGCTACCCATTTGAATTGAAATCACCGCTTCGCCGTGACGTATGACGGATTTTGGCCATTTGTGGAAGAACAAGCACTTGCTTATTTGGAACCCTTGGATTGTCGACGATCAAAGAACTGAGCGTGACTTTTGCATATGATGTCCGTTTTGGGCCCATAAGTACTTTTCGAAAATGTACCGACCCTTTTGAATTGAACCCACCCTTTTCCCTTGCATCGTATGAGGGATTTTAGCCATTTGTGGAAGAACAAGACTTGCTTAGTATGACTGCTTGGGTTGTCGATGATCGAAGAACTCAGTGTGACTTTTGCATACGGTGTCTATTTTGGGCCCATAAGTACTTTTCGCAAATGTAGCGATCCTTTAGGATTGAACACACCCTTTTCCTCGTGTCGTATAAGGGATTTCGATAGTTTGTGGAAGAACAAGCACTTGCTTATTTGGAATGCTTGTATTGTCGGCGATCGAAGAACTGAGCGTGACTTTTGCATACGGTGTTACTTTTGGGCCCATAAACACTTTTCGAAAATGTAGCGATCCTTTTGGATTGAACCCATCCTTTTCCTCACATGTATGAGTGATTTCGGCCATTTGGAGAAGAACAAGCACTTGCTTATTTGGAATGCTTGGATTGTTGGCGATCGAAGAACTAAGTGTGACTTCGTAAACGGTGTCCATTTTGGTCCATATGTACTTTTTAGAAATGTAGCGATCATTTTCGATTGATCCCACCCTTTTCCTCGCATCGTATAAGGGATTTCAACAGTTTGTGGAAGAACAAGCACTTGCTTATTTAAAATGCATGGATTGTCAACGATCGAAGAACTGAGCGTGACTTTTGCATACGGTGTTCGTTTTGGGCCCATAAATACTTTTCAAAAAATGTAGCGATCCTTTTGGATTGAACCCATCCTTTTCCTCGTGTCGTATGAGTGATTTCCACCATTTGTGGAAGAACAAGCACTTACTTATTTGGAATGCTTGGATTGTCGACGATCGAAGAACTAAGTATAACTATTGCATATGGTGTCTATTTTGGGCCCATAAGTACTTTTCGAAAATGTAGCACCCCTTTGAAATTGAACTCACCGCTTCGTCGTGACGTATGATGGATTTTGGCCATTTGTGAAAGAACAAGCACTTGCTTATTTGGAACTCTTTGATTGTCGACCATCGAAGAATTGAGTGTGACATTTACATACGGTGTCCATTTTGGGCCCATAAGTACTTTTAAGAAATGTAGCAATCCTTTTGGATTGAACGCACCCTTTTCCTCACGTCGTATAAAGGATTTCGGCCATTTGTGGAAGAAGAAGTACTTGCTTATTTAGAAAGCTTGGATTGTCCGCGATCGAAGAACTAAGTGTGATTTTCACATACGGTGTCCGTTTTAGGCCCATAAGTACTTTTCGTAAATGTAGCAATCCTTTTAGATTGAACCCACCATATTCCTTGTGTCGTATAAGTGATTTTGGCTGTTTGTGGAAGAACAAGCACTTGCTTATTTGGAATGCTTGGATTGTCGACGATTGAAGAACTGAGTGTGACTTTGTGTACGGTGTCCGTTTTGGGCTCATAAGTACTTTTTGAAAATGTACCGATCCTTTTCGATTGAACCCACCATTTTCCTCACGTTGCATTAGTGATTTTGGCCATTTGGGGAAGAACAAGCACTTGCTCATTTGGAATATTTGGATTGTCGACGATCGAAGAACTGAGGGTCACTTTTGCATACGGTGACCGTTTTGGGCCCATAAGTACCTTTTTGAAATGTAGCGATCCTTTTGGATTGAAACCACCCTTTTTATCTTGTCGTATGAGTGATTTCGGCCGTTTGTGGAAGAACAAGCACTTGCTTATTTGGAATGTTTGGATTGTTTGCGATCGAAGAACTGAGGGTGTCTTATGCATACGGTGTCCATTTTGGCCCATAAGTACTTTTCGGAAATGTTGCGACCCTTTTGGATTGAACCCTTCCTTTTCCTTGCGTCGTATGAGGGATTTTGGCCATTCCTGGAAGAACAAGCACTTGCTTATTTGGAATGCTTGGATTGTCGGTGATCGAAGAACTGAGTGTGACTTTTGCGTATGGTGTCCGTTTTGGGCCCATAAGTACTTTTCGAAAATGTAGTGATCCTTTTCGAATTAACCCACCCTTTTCCTTGCGTCGTTTGAGTGATTTTAGCTGTTTGTGGAAGAACAAGCACTTGCTTATTTAAAATGCTTGGATTGTCAACGATCGAAGAACTGAGCGTGACTTTTGCATACAGTGTTCGTTTTGGGCCCATAAATACTTTTTGGAAATGTAGCGATCCTTTTGGATTGAACCCATCTTTTTCCTCACCTCGTATGAGTGATTTCAACCATTTTTGGAAGAACAAGCACTTGCTTATTTGGAATGCTTGGATTGTCGGCGATCGAAGAACTGAGTGTGACTATTGCATATAGTGTCTGTTTTGGGCCCATGAGTACTTTTCTAAAATATAGCGACCCTTTGAAATCAAACTCACCACTTCGTCATAACGTATGGTGGATTTTGGCCATTTGTGAAAGAACAAGCACTTGCTTATTTGGAACCCTAGGATTGTCGGCGATTGAAGAATTGAGTGTGACTTTTGCATACGGTATACGTTTTGGGCCCATAAGTACTTTTCAAAAATGTAGCAATCCTTTTGGATTGAACGCACCCTTTTCCTCTCATCGTATGAGGGATTTCGACCATTTGTGGAAGAACAAGAACTTGCTTATTTGGAATGCTTGGATTGTTGGCGATCGAAGAACTTAGTGTGATTTTTGCATACGGTGTCCGTTTTGGGCCCACAAGTACTTTTCGTAAATATAGCGATCCTTTTGGATTGAACCCACCCTTTTCCTTGCATCGTATGAGTGATTTTGGCCATTTGTGGAAGAACAAGCACTTGCTTATTTGGAATGCTTGGATTGTCGGCAATCGAAGAACTGATTGTGACTTTTGCATACGGTGTCCGTTTTGGGCTCATAAGTACTTTTCAAAAATGTAGCGATCATTTTAGATTGAACCCACCATTTTCCTCGCATTGTATGAGTGATTTTGTCCGTTTGGGGAGGAACAAGCACTTGCTCATTTGGAATGCTTGGATTGTCGGCGATCGAAGAACTGAGTGTGACTTTTGCATACGGTATCCGTTTTGGGCCCATAAGTACTTTTCGGAAATGTAACGACCCTTTTGGATTGTACCCACCCTTTTCCTCACAATGTATGAGGGATTTCGGCCATTTGTGGAAGAATAAGCACTTATTTATTTGGAATGCTTGGATTGTCGGTGATCGAAGAACAGAGGGTCACTTTTGCTTACGGTAATCATTTTAGGCCTATATGTACCTTTTGGAAATGTAGCTATCCTTTTGGATTGAAACTACCATTTTCATCTTGTCATATGAGTGATTTTGGCCATTTGTTAAAGAACAAGCACTTGATTATTTGGAATGCTTGGATTGCTGGCGATCGAAGAACTGAGGATGACTTATGCATGCAGTGTCAATTTTGGGCCCATTATTACTTTTCGAAAAAGTTGCGATCCTTTTGGATTGAACCCTCCCTTTTCCTCGGTCGTATGAGTGATTTTGGCCATTTGTGGAAGAACAAGCACTTGTTTATTTGGAATGCTTGGATTATCTGCGATCGAAGAACTGATTGTGACTTTTTCATACAGATTTCATTTTGGTCCCACATGTACTTTTCGAAAATGTTGCGATCCTTTTGGATTGAACCCGCCCTTTTCCTTGTGTCCGATGAGTGATTTTCGCCATTTGTGGAAGAACAAGCACTTGCTTATTTGGAATGTTTGGATCATCGATGATCGAAGAACTGAGTGTGACTATTACATACGGCGTCCGTTTTGGGCCCATAAGTACTTTTCAGAAATGTAGCGACCCATTAGAATTGAACTCACCACTTCACCGTGATGTATGGTGAATTTTAGCCAATTGTGGAAGAACAAGCACTTGCTTATTTGGAACCGTTAGATTATCGACGATCGAAGAACTCAGTGTGACTTTTGCATACGGTGTCCGTTTTGGGCCTACAAGTACGTTTCAAAAATGTAACGATCCTTTTGCATTGAACCCACCCTTTTCCTCACAATGTATGAGGGACTTTAGCCATTTGTGGAAGAACAAGCACTTGCTTATTTAGAATGCTTGGATTGTCGACGATCGAAGAACTGAGTGAGACTTTTGTATACTGTGTCCGTTTTAGGCCCGTAAGTACTTTTTAGAAATGAAGCGATCCTTTTGGATTGAACCCCCCCTTTTCCTCACATCGTATAAGTGATTTTAGCCGTTTGTGGAAGAACAAGCACTTCCTTATTTGGAATGCTTGGATTGTCGACGATCGAAGAACTGGGTGTGACTTTTGCATAGGGTGTCCGTTTTGGGCCCATAAGTACATTTCGAAAATGTAGCGATCCTTTTGGGTTGAACCCGTCCTTTTTCTTGCCTCGTATGAGAGATTTTCACCCTTTGTCGAATAACAAGCACTTGCTTATTTGGAATGCTTGGATTGTTGGCGAGAAGAACTTAGCGTGACTTTTGCATACGGTGTTCGTTTTGTGCCCATAAATTCTTTTAAAAAATGTAGAGATCTTTTTGGATTGAACCCATCCTTTTCTTCACATCGTATGAGTGATTTCAGCCATTTGTAGAAGAACAAGCACTTGCTTATTTGGAATGCTTGGATTGTCGGCGATTAAAGAACTGAGTGTGACTTTTGCATACGGTGTCCATTTTGGGCCCATATGTACTTTTCGGAAATGTACATATCCTTTGGGATTGAACCCTCCCTTTTCCTCACGTCGTATAAGGGATTTCAGAAGTTTGTGGAAGAACAAGCACTTGCTTATTTGGAATGCTTGGATTGTCAGCGATAGAAGAACTGAGCGTGACTTTTGCATAGGGTGTTTGTTTTGAGGCCATAAATACTTTTCAGAAAAGTAACGATCCTTTTGTTTTGAACCATCCTTTTCCTCTTGTAGCATGAGTGATTTCGACCATTTGTGGAAGAATAAGCACTTGCTTAATTGGAATGCTTGGATTGTCGGCGATCGAAGAACCGAGTGTGACTATTGTATATGGTGTCCGTTTTGGGTACATAAGTACATTTTGAAAATGTAGCGACCCTTTTGAATTGAACTCTCTGCTTCGTCGTGACGTATGATAGATTTTGGCCATTTGTGGAAGAACAAGCACTTGCTTATTTGGAACCCTTGGATTGTCGGCGATCGAAGAACTGAGTGTGACTTTTGCATACGGTGTCCGTTTTTGGCCCATAGGTACTTTTTGCAAATGTTGCAAACCTTCTGGATTGGACCCACCCTTTTCCTCACATCGTATGAGTGATTTTGGTCGTTTGTGGAAGAACAAGCACTTGCTTATTTGGAATGCTTGGATTGTCGGCTATCGAAGAATTGAGTGTGACTTTTGCATATGGTGTCCGTTTTGGGCCCATAATTACTTTTCAGAAATCTAGCTACCCATTTGAATTGAACTCACCACTTCACCGTGATGTATGGCAGATTTCAGCAAATTGTGGAAGAACAAGCACTTGCTTATTTGGAACTGTTAGATTGTCGGCGATCGAAGAACTCAGTGTGACTTTTGCATAAGGTGTCCGTTTTGGGCCCATAAGTACGTTTCAAAAATGTAACGATCCTTTTGGATTGAACCCACCCTTTTCCTCACAATGTATGAGGGATTTTAGCCATTTGTGGAAGAACAAGCACTTGCTTGTTTTGAATGCTTGTATTATCGGCGATCGAAGAACTGAGTGAGACTTTTGCATACTATGTCTGTTTTAGGCCCATAAGTACTTTTTAAAAATGAAGCGATCCTTTTGGATTGAACATGCCCTTTTCCTCACATCGTATGAGTGATTTTGGCCATTTGTGGAAGAACAAGCACTTCCTTATTTGGAATGCTTGGATTGTCGACGATCGAAGAACTGGGTGTGGCTTTTGCATACGGTGTCCATTTTGGGCCCATAAGTACATTTCAGAAATGTAGCGATCCTTTTGAATTGAACCTGTCCTTTTTCTTGCCTAGTATGAGAGATTTTAACCCTTTGTCAAAAATAAGCACTTGCTTATTTGGAATGCTTGGATTGTCGGCGATCGAAGAACTTAGCGTGACTTTTGCATACGGCATTCGTTTTGTGCCCATAAATTCTTTTCAAAAATGTAGCAATCTTTTTGGATTGAACCCATCATTTTCCTCACATCGTATGAGTGATTTCGGCCATTTGTAGAAGAACAAGCACTTGCTTATTTGGAATGCTTGGATTGTCGGCGATCGAAGAACTGAGTGTGACTTTTGCATACATTGTCCCTTTTTGGCCTATAAGTACTTTTCGCAAATGTTGCAATCCTTTTGGATTGAACCCACCCTTTTCCTCGCATCGTATGAGTGATTTTGGTCATTTGTGGAAGAACAAGCACTTGCTTATTTGGAATACTTGGATTGTCAGCGATAGAAGAACTGAGCGTGACTTTTGCATACGGTGTTCGTTTTGGGCCCATAAATACTTTTCGAAAATGTAACGATCCTTTTGGATTGAACCCATCCTTTTCCTTGCGTAGTTTGAGAGATTTCGACCATTTGTGGAAGAACAAGCACTTGCTTAATTGGAATGCTTGGATTGTAGGCGATCGAAGAACCGAGTGTGACTATTGTATTTGGTGTCCGTTTTAGGCACATAAGTACTTTTTGAAAATGTAGCGACTATTTTGAATTGAACTCACTGCTTCGCCGTGACGTATGATGGATTTTGGTCATTTGCGGAATAGCAAGTACTTGCTAATTTGGAACCCTTGGATTGTCGACGATCGAAGAACTGAGTGTGACTTTTGCATACGGTGTCCGTTTTTGGCCCATAAGTACTTTTTGCAAATGTTGCAATCCTTTTGGATCGAACCCACCCTTTTCCTCGCATCGTATGAGTGATTTTGGTCATTTGTGGAAGAACAAGAACTTGCTTATTTGGAATGCTTGGATTGTCGGCTATCGAAGAACTGAGTGTGACTTTTGCATATGGTGTCCGTTTTGGGCCCATAAGTACTTTTCACAAATGTAACGATCCTTTTGGATGGAACCCACCCTTTTCCTCGCTTCGTATGAGGGGTTTTGGCTATTCGTGGAAGAACAATCACTTGCTTATTTGGAATGAATGGATTGTCGATGATCGAAGAACTGAGTGTGACTTTTGCATATAGTGTCCATTTTGGGCCTATAAGTACTTTTCGGAAATGTAGCGATCCTTTTGGAATTATCCCACCCTATTCCTTACGTTGTTTGTGTGGTTTTGGCCATTTGTGGAAGAATAAGCACTTGCTTATTTGGAATGCTTGGATTGTCGTCGATCGAAGAACAGAGTGTGAATTTTGCATGCGGTGTCCGTTTTGGGCCCATAAGTACTTTTCAGAAATGTAGTGAAAATCCTTTTGGATTGAACCCACCCTTTTCCTCACATTGTATGAGTGATTTTGGCCATTTGTAGAAGAACAAGCACTTGCTTATTTGGAATGCTTGGATTGTCGGCGATCGAAGAACTGAGTGTGACTTTGGTATGCGGTGTCCGTTTTGGGCCAATAAGTATTTTCGGAAATGTAGTGATCCTTTTGGATTGAACCCATCCTTTTTCTCGCGTCGTATAAGGGTTTTTGGCAGTTTGTGGAAGGACAAGCACTTGCTTATTTGGAATGCTTGGATTGTCAGTTATCGAAGAACTGAGCTTGACTTCTGCATACGGGGTCCGTTTTGGGCCCATAAATACTTTTCAAAAATGTAGCGATTCTTTTGGACTGAACACATCCTTTTCCTGACATCGTATGAGTGATTTTGGCCATTTGTGGAAGAACAAGCACAAGCTTATTTGGAACGCTTGGATTGTCGACGATCGAAGAACTGGGTGTGACTATTGCATACGGTGTCCGTTTTGGGCCCATTTTTTGGAAATATAGCGACCCATTTGAATTGAAATCACCGCTTCGCCGTGACGTATGACGAATTTTGGCCGTTTGTAGAAGAACAAGCACTTGCTTATTTGGAACCCTTGGATTGTTAGCTATCGAAGAACTGAGTGCGACTTTTGCATACGATGTCCATTTTGGGCCCATAAGTACTTTTCAGAAATGTGGTGACCCTTTTGAATTGATCCCACCCTTTTTCTTACATCGTATGAGGGATTTTGACCATTTGTGGAAGAACAAGAACGTGCTTATTTGGAATGCTTGGATTGTCGACGATCGAAGAACTGAGTGTGACTTCGGTATGCGGTGTCCGTTTTGGGCCCATAAGTATTTTCAGAAATCTAGCGATCCTTTTGGATTAAACCCATCCTTTTCCTCACGTCGTATAAGGGTTTTCGGTAGTTTGTGGAAGAACAAGCACTTGCTTATTTCGAATTATTGGATTGTCAGTTATCGAAGAACTGAGCGTGACTTTTGCATACGAGGTCCATTTTGGGCCCATCAATACTTTTCGAAAATGTAGCGATTCTTTTAGATTGAACACATCCTTTTCCTGACATCGTATGAGTGATTTTGGCCATTTGTGGAAGAACAAGCACTTACTTATTCGGAATGCTTGGATTGTCGACGATCGAAGAACTGGGTGTGACTATTGTATACGGTGTCCGTTTTGGGCCCATAAGTACTTTTCGAAAATGTAGCGACCCATTTGAATTGAAATCACCGCTTCACCGTGACGTATGACGAATTTTGGCCATTTGTTGAAGAACAAGCACTTGCTTATTTGGAACCCTTGGATTGTCGGCTATCGAAGAACTGAGTGTGACTTTTGCATACGATGTCCGTTTTGGGCCCATAAGTACTTTTCGAAAATGTAGCGACCTTTTTGAATTGATCCCATCCTTTTCCTTGCATCGTATGAGGGATTTTGGCCATTTGTGGAAGAACAAGAACTTGCTTTTTTGGAATGCTTGGATTGTCGACAATCGAAGAACTGACTGTGACTTTTACATACGGTGTCTGTTTTAGGCCCATAAGTACTTTTCGCAAATGTAGCGATTCTTTAGGATTGAAAGCACCCTTTTCCTTGCATCGTATAAGGGATTTCGGCAGTTTGTGGAAGAACAAGCTTTTGCTTATTTGGAATGTTTGGATTGTCGACGATCCAAGAACTGAGTGTGACTTTTGCATACGGTGTCCATTTTGGGCCCATAAATACTTTTCAAAAATGTAGCGATCCTTTTGGGTTGAACCCATCCTTTTCCTCACATTGTATGAGTGATTTCGGCCATTTGCAGAAGAACAAACACTTGCTTATTTGGAATGCTTGGATTGTCGGCGATCGAAGAACTGAGTCTGAGTTTTGCATACGGTGTCCGTTTTGGTCCCATATGTACTTTTCAGAAATGTAGCTATCCTTTTGGATTGACCCACCCTTTTCCTCATGGCGTATATGGGATTTTAGCAGTTTGCAGAAGAACAAGCACTTGCTTATTTAAAATGCTTGGATTGTCAACGATCGAAGAAATGTAACGATCCTTTTGCATTGAACCCATCCTTTTCCTCGCATCGTATGACTGATTTCCACCATTTGTCGAAGAACAAGCACTTGCTTATTTCGAATGCTTGGATTGTCAGCGATCGAAGAACTGAGTGTGACTATTGCATACGGTGTCCATTTTGGGCCCATAAGTACTTTTCGAAAATGTAGCGACCCTTTGAAATTGAACTCACCGCTTCGTAATGACGTATGATGGATTTTGGCCATTTGTGAAAAAACAAGCACTTGCTTATTTGGAACCCTTAGATTGTCGGCGATCGAAGAACTGAGTGTGACTTTTGCATACGACGTCCGATTTGGGCCCATAAGTACTTTTCGAAAATGTAGCTATCCTTTTGGATTGAACGCACCTTTTTCCTCTCGTCGTATGAGGGATTTCGACAATTTGTAGAAGAACAAGCACTTGCTTATTTGGAATGCTTGGATTCTCGATGATCGAAGAACTGAGTGTGATTTTCGCATGCGGTGTCCATTTTAGGCCCATAAGTACTTTTCATAAATATAGTGATCCTTTTGGATTGAACCCACCCATTTCTTTGTGTCTTATGAGTGATTTTGGACATTTGTGGAAGAACAAGCACTTGCTTATATGGAATGCTTGGATTGTCGACGATCGAAGAACTGAGTGTGACTTTTGCATACGGTATCCGTTTTAGGCCCGTAAGTACTTTTCAGAAATGTAGCAATCCTTTTGGATTCAGCCCACCCTTTTCCTCACATCGTATGAGGGATTTTGACCATTTGTGGAAGAACAAGAACTTGCTTGTTTGGAATGCATGGATAGTCGACGATCGAAGAACTAAGTGTGACTTTTGCATACGATGTCCGTTTTAGGCCCATAAGTACTTTTAGCAAATGTACCGATCCTTTTGGATTGAAACCACCCTTTTCCTCATGTCGTATAAGGGATTTTGACTATTTGTGGAAGAACAAGCACATGTTTATTTGGAATGCTTGGATTGTCGACGATCGAAGAATTGAGCGTGAATTTTACGTACAGTGTTCTTTTTGGGCTTCAGAAATGTAGCGATCCTTTTGGACTGAACCCACACTTTTCTTCGCATCGTATGAGTGATTTTGATGATTTGTGGAAGAACAAGCACTTGCTTATTTGGAATGCTTGGATTGTTGACGATCAAAGAACTGAGTGTGACTTTTGCATACGGTGTCCGTTTTGGTCCCATAAGTACTTTTCAAAAATGTAGCGACCTTTTGGATTGATCCCACCCTTTTCCACGCTTCGTATGAGTGATTTTGGCCATTTGTGGAAGAACAAGCACTTGCTTATTTGGAATGCTTGGACAGTCGACAGTCAAAGAACTGAGTGTGACATTTCCAAACGGTATCCGTTTTGAGCCCATAAGTACTTTTTGGAAATGTAGCGATCCTTTTGGATTGAACCCAACCTTTTCCTCATGTCATGTAAGGGATTTCGATGGTTTCTGGAAGAACAAGCACTTGCTTATTTGGAATGCTTGGATTGTCGACGATCGAAGAACTGAGCGTGACTTTTGCATACGGTGTTCGTTTTGCGCCCAAAAATGCTTATTAGAAATGTAGCGATCCTTTTGGATTGAACCCATCCTTTTCCTTACATCGCATGAGTGATTTCCACCCTTTGTGGAAGAACATGCACTTGCTTATTTGGAATGCTTGGAATGTCGGCAATCGAAGAACTGAGTAACTTTTGCATACGGTTTCATTCCGGGCACATAAGTACTTTTCAGAAATGTAGCGATCCTTTTAGATTGAACCCACCCTTTTCCTCGCATCGTATGAGTGGTTTCGGCCATTTGTGGAAGAACTAGCACTTTCTTGATTGAAATGCTTGGATTGTCGACGATCGAAGGACAGAGTGTGACTTTTGTATACGGTGTCCATTTTGGGCCCATAAGTACTTTTCGAAAGTATAGCGGTCCTTTTGGATTGAACCCACCCTTTTCCTCATCTCGTATAAGGGATTTCGGTGGTTTGTGGAAGAACAAGCACTTGCTTATTTGGAATGCTTGGACCATCGATAATCGAAGAACTGAGCGTTACTTTTGCATACGGTGTTTGTTTTGGGCCCATAAATACTTTTCAAAAATGTAGCGATCCTTTTGGATTGAACCCATCCTTTTCCTTACATCGTATGAGTGATTTCCACCATTTGTGGAAGAACAAGCACTTGCTTATTTGGCATACTTGGAATCTCGACGATCGAAGGGCTAAGTGACTTTTGCATACGGAGTTTGTTCTGGGCCCATAAGTACTTTTCGAAAATGTAGTGATCCTTTTGGATTGAACCCACCCTTTTCCTCGCGTCGTATGAGTGATTTCGATCATTTATGGAAGAACAAGCACTTGCTTGTTTGGAATGCTTGGATTGTCGACGATCAAAGGACTGAGTGTGACTATTGCATATGGTGTCCATTTTGGGCCCATAAGTATTTTTCAAAAATGTATCAACCCATTTGAATTAAACTCATCGCTTCGCCGTAACGTATGACAAATTTTGGCCATTTGTGGAAGAACCAGCACTTGCTTATTTTGAACCCTTGGATTGTCGACGATCATAGAACTGAGTGTGACTTTTGCATACGGTGTCCTTTCTGGGCCCAAAAGTACTTTTTGGAAATGTGGTGATCCATTTGGATTGAATCCACCCATTTCCTCATGTCGTGTGAGGGATTTCGGACATTTGTGGAAGAACAAGCACTTGCATATTTGGAATGCTTGGATTGTCGGTGATCGAAGAACTGAGTGTGACTTTTGCATACGGTGACCGTTTTGGGCCCATAAGTACTTTTTGAAAATGTAGCGATCCTTTTCGATTGAACCCACCCTTTTCCCAATGTCGTATGAGTGACTATGGCCGTTTGTGGAAGAATAAGCACTTCCTTATTGGGAATGCTTGGATTGTTGGCGATCGAAGAACTGAATGTGACTTTTGCATACGGTGTCCGTTCTGGGCCTATAAGTACTTTTCGAAAATGTAGGGATCCTTTTGGATTGAACCCAACCTTTTCCTCGTGATGTATGAGGGATTTTGACCATTTGTGGAATAACAAGCACTTGGTTTTTTGGAATGCTGGGATTGTTGACAATCGAAGAACTGAGTGTTACTTTTGTATACGGTGACCGTTTAGGTCCCATAAGTACTTTTCAGAAATGTAACAGTCCTTTTGGATTGAACCCACCCTTTTCCTAACATTGTATGAGTGATTTTGGTCATTTGTGGAAGAACAATCACTTGCTTATTTGGAATGCTTGGATTGTCGGCGATCGAAGAACTGAATATGACTTTTGGATACGGTGTCCGTTTTAAAACCATAAGTACTTTTCGAAAATATAGCGATCCTTTTGGATTGAGCCTATCCTTTTCCTTGCATCGTATGAGTGATCTCAGCTGTTTGTGGAAGAACAAGCACTTGATTGTTTGGAATGCTTTTATTGTCGACGATCGAAGAACTGAGTGTGACTATTGCCTACGTTGTCCGTTTTGGGCCCATAAGTACTTTTCGTAAGTGTAGCGACCCATTTGAATTGAACCCACAACTTCGTCGTGACGTATGACGTATTTTGGCCATTTGTGAAAGAACAAGCACTTGCTTATTTGGAACCCTTGAATTGTCGATGATCTAAGAACTGAGTGTGACTTTTGCATACGGTGTCCGTTTTGGGCCTAAAAGTACTTTTCTGAAATGCAGCAATCCATTTGGATTGAGCCCACCTATTTCCTCATGTCGTGTGTGGGATTTAGGCCATTTGTCGAAGAACAAGCACTTGCACATTTGGAATGCTTGGATTGTCGGCGATTGAAGAACTGAGCGTGACTTTTGCATACGTTGTCCGTTTTGGGCCCATAAGAACTCTTTGGAAATGTAGCGATCCTTTTGGATTCAACCCACCCTTTTCCTCGCATCGTATGAGTGATTTTGGCCGCTTGTGACAGAACAAGCTTTTCCTTGTTTGGAATGCTTGGATTGTCGAGGATCGAAGAACTGAGTGTGACTATTGCATACGGTGTCCATTTTGGGCCGATAAGTACTTTTCAAAAATGTAATGATTCATTTGAATTGAACTCACCGCTTCACCATGATATATGATTGATTCTGGCCATTTGTGAAAGAACAAGCGCTTGCTTATTTGGAACCCTTGGATTGTCGCCGATCGAAGAACTGAGTGTGACCTTTACATACGGTGTCCGTTTTGGGCCCAAAAGTACTTTTCAGAAATGTAGCGATCCTTTTGGATTGAACCCACCCTTTTCCTCATGTTGTATGAGTAATTTTGGCAGTTTGTGGAAGAACAAGCACTTTCTTGTTTGGAATGCTTTGATTGTCGATGATCAAAGAACTGAGTGTGACTATTGTACATGATGTCCGTTTTGGGCCCATAAGTACTAATCAGAAATTTAGCGATCCTTTTGGATTGAACCCATCCTTTTTCCCACGTTGTATGAGTGATTTTGACCATTTGTGGAAGAACAAGAACTTGCTTATTTGGAATGCTTGGATTATCGGCGATCAAAGAACTGATTGTGGGTTTTGCATACGGTGTCTGTTTAGGGCTCATAAATACTTTTCAAAAATTAGGGATCCTATTGGATTGAACCCACCCTTTTCCTCACTTCGTATGAGTGATTTCATCCGTTTGTGGTCGAACATGCACTTGCTTGTTTGGAATGCTTGGATTGTCGACAATCGAAGAACTGAGTGTGACTATTGTATACGGTGTCCATTTTGGGCCCATAAGTACTTTTTGGACATGTAACGACTCATTTGAATTGAACTCATCGCTTCATCATGATGTATGATGGATTTTGGCCATTTGTGGAAGAATAAGCACTTGCTTGTTTGGAACCCTTGGATTGTCGGCGATCGAAGAACTGAGTGTGACTTTTGCTTACGGTGTCCATTTTGGGCCCAAAAGTACTTTTCGAAAATGTACCGATCCATTTGGATTGAGCCCACCCATTTCCTCGCATCTTGTGAGGGTTTTAGCCATTTGTGGAAGAGCAAGCACTTGCATATTTGGAATGCTTGGATTGTCGGTGATCGAAGAACTGAGTGTGACTTTTGCATCCGATGTCCGTTTTGGGCTCATAAGTAATTTTTAGAAATGTAGCTATCCTTTTGGATTGAATCCACCCTTTTCCTCGCATTGTATGATGGATTTCAACCGTTTGTGGAAGAACAAGCACTTGCTTATTAGGAATGCTTGGATTGTCGACG
Organism: Olea europaea var. sylvestris; assembly: GCF_002742605.1. Lineage (NCBI taxonomy): Eukaryota > Viridiplantae > Streptophyta > Magnoliopsida > Lamiales > Oleaceae > Olea > Olea europaea. Next base: position 198,430 of record NW_019230509.1, read on the forward strand.
ATCGAAGAACTGAGTGTGACTTTTGCATACGGTGTCCATTTTGGGCCCATAAGTACTTTTCGTAAATGTTGCGGCCCATTTCAATTGAACTCACAGCTTCGATGTGACGTATGACATATGTTGGCCATTTGTGGAAGAACAAGCACTTGCTTATTAGGAATGCTTGGATTGTCGACGATCGAAGAACTGAGTGTGACTTTTGCATACGGTGTCCATTTTGGGCCCATAAGTACTTTTCGTAAATGTTGCGGCCCATTTCAATTGAACTCACAGCTTCGATGTGACGTATGACATATGTTGGCCATTTGTGGAAGAACAAGCACTTGCTTATTTGGAACCCTTGGATTGTCCACGATCTAAGAACTGAGTGTGACTTTTGCATACGGTGTCCGTTTTGCGCCCAAAAGTACTTTTCTGAAATGCAGCGATCCATTTAGATTGAACCCAACCATTTCCTCGTCTCGTGTATGGGATTTTGGCCATTTGTGGAAGAACAAGCACTTGAACATTTGGAATGCTTGGATTGTCGGTGATCTAAGAACTGAGTGTAACTTTTGCATACGGTGTCCGTTTTGCGCCCAAAAGTAATTTTCTGAAATGCAGCGATCCATTTGGATTGAACCCACCCATTTCCTTGTGGCGTGTGTGGGATTTTGGCAATTTGGGGAAGAACAAGCACTTGCACATTTGGAATGCTTGGATTGTCGGCGATCGAAGAATTGAGCGTGACTTTTGCATACAGTGTCCGTTTTGGGCCCATAAGTACTCTTCGAAAATGTAGCGATCCTTTTGGATTGAACCCACCCTTTTCCTCATGATATATGAGGGATTTTAGCCATTTTTGGAAGATCAAGCACTTGGCTATTTGGAATGCTTGGATTGTCGGCGATCGAAGAACCGAGTGTGACTTTTGCATACGCTATCCGTTTTGGGCCCATAAGTACTTTTCAGAAATGTAGCAATCCTTTTGGATCTATCCCACCCTTTTCCTCACATCGTATGAGTAATTTCGACCATTTGTGGAAGAACAAGCACTTACTTATTTGGAATGCTTGGTTTGTCGGCGATCGAAGAACTGAGTGACTTTTGCATACGGTATCCGTTCTGGCCCATAAGTACTTTTTGTAAATGTAGCGATCCATTTGGATTGAACCCACCCTCTTCCCCATTACTTGTGAGGGATTTTGGCAATTTGTGGAAGAACAAGTACTTGCTTGTTTGGAAAGCTTAGATTATCGACGATCGAAGAACTGAGTGTGACTTTTCCAAACGGTGTCCATTTTGGGCCCATAAGTAATTTTGGGAAATGTCGCGATCCTTTTGGATTGAAACCACCATTTTCCTCATGTCGTATGACTAATTTCGGCCATTTTTGGAAGAACAAGCACTTGCTTATTTGGAATACCTGGATTGTCGGCGATCGAAGAACTGAGTGTGACTTTTGCATACGATGTCGATTTTGGGCCCATAAGTAATTTTCGAAAATGTAGCGATCCTCTTGGATTGAACCCACCCTTTTCCTTGCATCATATGAGTGATTTTGGCCATTGGTGGAAGAACAAGCACTTGCTTGCTTGGAATGCTTGGATTGTCAGCGATCGAAGAACTGAGTGTGCCTTTTGCATACGGTGTCCGTTTTGGGCCCAAAAGTACTTTTTGAAAATGTAGCGATCCATTTGGATTGAACCCACCCATTTCCTCACATCATGTGAGGGATTCTAGTCGTTTGTGGAAGAACAAGCACTTGCATATTTGGAATGCTGGGATTGTCGATGATCGAAGAACTGAGTGTGACTTTTGCATATGGTGTCATTTTGGGCCTATAATTAATTTTGGGAAATGTAACGATCCTTTTGGATTGAACCCACCCCTTTCATCGCGTTGTATGAGGGATATTGGCCCTTTTGTTAGAGACAAGCACTTGCTTATTTGGAATACTTGGATTTTCTGCGATCGAAGAACTGAGTGTGACTTTTGCATACGGTGTCAATTTTGGGCCCATAATCAGTTTTCAGAAATGTACCGATCCTTTTGGATTGAACCCACCCTTTTCCTCACATCGTATAAGGGATTTTGGCAGTTTTTGGAAGAACAAGCACTTTCTTATTTGGAATGCTTGGATTGTCGGCGATCGAAGAACTGAGCCTCACTTTTGTAAACGGTGTCCACTTTGGGCCCATAAATACTTTTCAAAAATGTAGCGGTCCTTTTAGATTGAACCCACCCTTTTCCTCATGTTGTATGAGTGATTTTGACCATTTGTGGAAGAACAAGCACTTGCTTATTTGGAATGCTTGGATTGTCGGAAGTCGAAGAACTGAGCGTGACTTTTGCATACTGTGTCTATTTTAGGCCCATAAATACTTTTCGAAAATGCAGCGATCCTTTTCGATTGAACCCACCCTTTTCCTCATGTCATATGAGTGATTTCGATCATTTGTGGAAGAACAATCACTTGCTTATTTGGAATGCTTGGACTGTCGGCGATCGAAGAACTGAGTGACTTTTGAATACGGTGTCCATTTTGGGCCCATAAGTACTTTTCGAAAATGTAGCGATCCGTTTGGATTGAACCCGCCCTTTTCCTCATGACGTATGAGGGATTTCAACAATTTCTAGAAGAACAAGCACTAGCTTATATGGAACGCTTGGATCGTCGGCGATCGAAGAACTGAGTATGACTTTTGCATGCGATGTCCGTTTTGGGCACATAAGTACTTTTCAGAAATGTAGTGATCCTTTTGGATTGAACCCACCCTTTTCCTCGCATCGTATGAGTGATTTCGGCCATTTGTGAAAGAACAAGCACTTTCTTGTTTGGAATGCTTGGATTGTCAGCGATCAAAGATATGAGCGTGACTATTGCATATGGTGTCGGTTTTGGGCCCATAAGTACTTTTCAGAAATTTAGCGACATTTTTGGATTGATCCCACCATTTTCCTCGCAATATATGAGAGATTTTGGCCCTTTGTGGAGGAACAAGCACTTGCTTATTTGGAACGCTTGGATTGTCGGCGATCGAAGAACTGAATGTGACTTTTGCCTACGGTGTCCATTTTTGGCCCATAAGTACTTTTCGGAGATGTAGCGATCCTATTGGATTGAACCCACCCTTTTCCTAATGTCGTATGAGGGATTTCAGCCAGTTGTGGAAGAAAAATCACTTGCTTATTTGGAATGCTTGGATTGTCGGTGATCGAAGAACTGAGTGTGACTTTTGCATACAGTGCCCGTTTTAGGCCCATAAGTACTTTTCTGAAATGCAGCGATTCTTTTGGATTGAACCCAACCTCTTCCTCGCATCGTATGAGTGTCTTTGGCCATTTGTGGAAGAACAAGAACTTGCCTATTTGGAATGCTTGGATAGTTGCAGCGATCGAAGAACTGAGTGTGACTTTTGCATACGGTGTCCGTTTTGGGCGCATAACTACTTTCAAAAATGTAGCGATCCTTTTGGATTGAACCCACCCTTTTCCTCGCATCGTATGAGTAATTTCGGCCATTTGTGGAAGAACAAGCACTTGCTTGTTTGGAATGCTTGGATTGTCGGCGATCGAAGATTTGAGTGTGACTATTGCATACGTTGTCAGTTTTGGGCCCATAAGTACTTTTTGAAAATGTGGTGACCCCTTTGGATTGAACCCACCCTTTTACTCACGATATATGAGAGATTTTGGCCCTTTGTGGAAGAATAAGCATTTGCTTATTTGGAACGCCTAGATTGTCGGCGATTGAAGAACTGAGTGTTACTTTTGCCTACGGTGTCCGTTTTGGGCCCATAAGTACTCTGCGAAAATGTGGCGATCCTTTTGGATTGAACCCACCATTTTCCTCATGTCGTATGAGTGATTTCATCCATTTGTGGAAGAACAAGCACTTACTTATTTGGAAAGCTTGGATTGTCGGTGAACGAGGAACTGAGTGTGACTTTTGCATATGGTGTCCGTTTTAGGTCCATAAGTACTTTTCGGAAATGTAGCGATCCTTTTGGATTGAACCCACCCATTTCCTCATGTCATATGAGTAACTTTGGCCATTTGTGGAAGAACAAGCACTTGCCTATTTGGAATGCTGGGATAGTTGCGACGATCGAAAAACTGAGTGTGACTTTTGCATAAGGTGTCCGTTTTGGGCTCATAAGTACTTTTCGAAAATCTAGCGATCCGTTTGGATTGAACCCACCCATTTCCTCGCATCGTACAAGTTATTTCGACCGTTTGTAGAAGAATAAGCACTTGTTTATTTGGAATGCTTGGATTGTCGGCGATCGAAGAACTGAGTGACTTTTGCATACGATGTCTGTTCTGGGGCCCGTAAGTACTTTTCGAAAATGTAGCGATCCGTTTGGATTGAACCCATCCTTTTCTTCATGACGTATGCAGGATTTCGACCATTTGTGGAAGAACAAGAACTTGCTTATTTCGAATGCTTGGATTCTCGGCGATCGAAGAACTGAGTGTGACTTTTGCATACAGTGTTCGTTTTGGGCCCATAAGTACTTTTCGGAAATGTAGCGATCCTTTCGAATTGAAACCACCCTTTTCCTCATGTCGTATGAGTGATTTCGGTTGTCTGTGGAAGAACAAGCACTTGCTCCTTTGGAATGCTTGGATTTTCGACGATTGAAGAACTGAGTGTGACTTTAGCATACGATGTTCGTTTTGGGCCCATAAGTACTTTTCGTAAATGTTGCGGCCCATTTGAGTTGAACTCACAGCTTTGTCGTGACATATGACATATTTTGGCCACTTGTGGAAGAACAAGCACTTGCTTATTTGGAACCCTTGGATTGTCCGAGATCCAAGAACTGAGTGTAACTTTTACATACGGTGTCCGTTTTGGGCCCAAAAGTACTTTTCTGAAATGCAGCGATCCGTTTGGATTGAACCCACCCATTTCCTCATGTCATGTGTGGGATTTTGGCCATTTGTGGAAGAACAAGCACTTGCACATTCTGAATGCTTGGATTGTCGGCGATCGAAGAATTGAGCGTGACTTTTGAATACGGTGTCCGTTTTGGGCCGATAAGTACTCTTCTAAAATGTAGCGATCTTTTTGGATTGAACCGACCCTTTTCCTCGTAATGTATGAGGGATTTCATCCATTTGTGGAAGAACAAGCACTTGGTTATTTGAAATGCTTGGATTGTCGGCAATCGAAGAATTGAGTGTGACTTTTGCGTACGGTGACCGTTTAGGGCCCATAAGTACTTTTCGAAAATGTAACGATCCTTTTGGATTGAACCCACTCTTTTCCTAATGTCATATGAGTGATTTTGGCCATTTGTGGAAGAACAAGCACTTGCTTATTTGGAATGCTTGGATTGTCGACGATCGAAGAACTGAGTATGACTTTTGCATACGCTGTCCATTTTGGGCCCATAAGTACTTTTCGGAAATGTAGCGATCCCTTTGGATTGAACCCACCCTTTTCCTCACATCGTATGAGTGATTTCATCCATTTGTGGCAGAACAAGCACTTGCTAGTTTGGAATGCTTGGATTGTCGACGATCGAAGAACTGAGTGTGACTATTGCATACGGTGTCCATTTTGGGCCCATAAGTACATTTCAGAAAATGTAGCAACCTATTTGAATTGAACTCACCACTTCGCTGTGACGTATGATGGATTTTGGCCATTTGTGGAAGAACAAGCACTTGATTTTTTGGAACCCTTGGATTGTCGGCAATCGAAGAACTGAGTGTCACTTTTGCATGCGGTGTCCGTTTTGGGCCGAAAAGTACTTTTTGAAAATGTTGCGATCCGTTTGGATTGAACCCACCCATTTCCTCGCGTCGTGTGAGGGATTTTGATCATTTGTGGAAGAACATGCACTTGCATATCTGGAAAGCTTGGATTGTCGGCTATCGAAGAACTGAGCGTGACTTTTGCATACGATTTCCATTTTGGGCCCATAAATACTTTTTAGAAATGTAGCGATCCTTTCGGATTGAACCCACCCTTTTCCTTACATCGTATGAGTAATTTCGACCATTTGTGGAAGAATAAGCACTTACTTATTTGGAATTCTTGGATTGTTGATGATCGAAGAACTGAGTGACTTTTGCATACGATATCCGTTCTGGCCCATAAGTACTTTTTGGAAATGTAGCGATCCGTTTGGATTGAACCCACCCTTTTCCTCATGACGTGCGAGGGATTTTTGCAATTTGTGGAAGAACAAGCACTTGCTTATTTGGAATTCTTGGATTATCGACGATCGAAGAACTGAGTGTGACTTTTCCATATGGTCTCCGTTTTGGGCCCATAAGTACTTTTGGGAAATGTAGCGATCCTTTTGGATTGAAACCACCCTTTTCCTCATGTCGTATGACTGATTTCGGCCATTTGTGGAAGAACAAGCACTTGCTTATTTACAATGCTTGGATTGTCGGCGATCGAAGAACTAAGTGTGACTTTTGCATACGGTGTCGGTTTTGGGCCCATAAGTACTTTTCGAAAATGTAGCGATCCTTTTAGATTGAACCCACCCTTTTCCTCGCATTGTATGAGTAATTTTGGCCATTGGTGGAAGAACAAGCACTTGCTTGTTTGGAATGCTTGGATTGTCGGCGATCGAAGAACTGAGTGTGACTTTTGCATACAGTGTCCGTTTTGGGCCCAAAAGTACTTTTTAGAAATGTAGCGATCCTTTTGGATTGAACCCACCCTTTTCCTCACATCATATGAGTGATTTCGACCATTTGTTTAAGAACAAGCACCTACTTATTTGGAATGCTTGGATTGTCGGCGATCGAAGAACTGAGTGACTTTTGCATACGATATCCGTTCTGGCCCATAAGTACTTTTTGGAACTGTAGCGATCCGTTTGGATTGAACCCACCCTTTTCCTCATGACGTGTGAGGGAATTTTGAATTTGTGGAAGAACAAGCACTTGCTTATTTGGAATGCTTGGATTATCGATGATCGAAGAACTGAGTGTGACTTTTCCATACGGTCTCCGTTTTTGGGCCCATAAGTACTTTTTGGGAGATGTAGCGATCCTTTTGGATTGAAACCACCCTTTTCCTCATGTCGTATGACTGATTTCGGCCATTTGTGGAAGAACAAGCACTTGCTTATTTGCAATGCTTGGATTGTCGGCGATCGAAGAACTAAGTGTGACTTTTGCATACGGTGTCGGTTTTGGGTCCATAAGTACTTTTCGGAAATGTAGCGATCCTCTTGGATTGAACCCACACTTTTCCTCGCATTGTATGAGTAATTTTGGCCATCGGTGGAAGAACAAGCACTTGCTTGTTTGGAATGCTTGGATTATCGACGATCGAAGAACTGAGTGTGACTTTTCCATATGGTCTCCGTTTTGGGCCCATAAGTACTTTTCGGAAATGTAGCGATCCTCTTGGATTGAACCTACCCTTTTCCTCGCATTGTATGAGTAATTTTGGCCATCGGTGGAAGAACAAGCACTTGCTTGTTTGGAATGCTTGGATTATCGACGATCGAAGAACTGAGTGTGACTTTTCCATATGGTCTCCGTTTTGGGCCCATAAGTACTTTTGGAAAATGTAGCGATCCTTTTGGATTGAAACCACCCTTTTCCTCATGTCGTATGACTGATTTCGGCTATTTGTGGAAGAACAAGCACTTTCTTATTTGCAATGCTTGGATTGTCGGCGATCGAAGAACTAAGTGTGACTTTTGCATATGGTGTCGGTTTTGGGTCCATAAGTACTTTTCGGAAATGTAGCGATCCTCTTGGATTGAACCTACCCTTTTCCTCGCATTGTATGAGTAATTTTGGCCATCGGTGGAAGAACAAGCACTTGCTTGTTTGGAATGCTCGGATTGTCGACGATCGAAGAACTGAGTGTGAGTTTTACATATGGTGTCCGTTTTGGGCCCATAAGTACTTTTCGGAAATGTAGCGATCCTCTTGGATTGAACCTACCCTTTTCCTCGCATTGTATGAGTAATTTTGGCCATCGGTGGAAGAACAAGCACTTGCTTGTTTGGAATGCTTGGATTGTCGACGATCGAAGAACTGAGTGTGACTTTTGCATACGGTGTCCGTTTTGGGCCCAAAAGTACTTTTTAGAAATGTAGCGATCCTTTTGGATTGAACCCACTCTTTTCCTCACATCGTATGAGTAATTTCGACCATTTGTTTAAGAACAAGCACTTACTTATTTGGAATGCTTGGATTGTCGGCGATCAAAGAACTGAGTGACTTTTGCATACGATATCAGTTCTGGCCCATTAGTACTTTTTGGAAATGTAGCGATCCGTTTGGATTAAACCCACCCTTTTCCTCTTGACGTGTGAAGGATTTTTGCAATTTATGGAAGAACAAGCACTTGCTTATTTGGAATGCTTGGATTGTCGACGATTGAAGAACTGAGTGTGACTTTTGCGTATGATGTCCGTTTTGGGCCCATAGGTACTTTTTCGAAATGTAGCGATCCATTTGGATTGAACCCACCCTTTTCCTCGTGTCGTATGAGTGATTTCGGCCGTTTGAGGAAGAACAAGCACTTGCCTATTTTGAATGCTTGGATTGTTGGCGATCGAAGAACTGAGTGTGACTATTGGTTACGGTGTCTATTTTGGGCCTAAAAGTACTTTTCGGAAATGTAGCGACCCTTTTGAATTGAAATCACAGCTTCACCGTGACATATGATGGATTTTTGCCATTTGTGGAGGAACAAGCACTTGTTTATTTGGAACCCTTGGATTGTCGGCGATCGAAGAACTGAATGTGACTTTTGCATACGGTGTCCGTTTTGGGCCGATAAGTACTTTTTAGAAATGTAGCGATCCTTTTGGATTGAACCTACCCATTTTCTCGTGATGTATGAGGGATTTTGGCCATTTTTGGAAGAACAAGCACTTGCTTATTTGGAATGCTTGGATTGTCGGCAATCGAAGAACTGAGTGACTTTTGCATACAGTGTCCGTTTTGGTCCATAAGTACTTTTCAAAAATGTAGCGATCCATTGGGATTGAACCCACCCTTTTCTTCACGATGTATGCGGGATTTCAGCAATTTGTGGAAGAATAAGCACTTGCTTATTTGGAACCCTTGGATTGTTGGAGATCGAAGAACTGGGTGTGACTTTGGCATACGGTGTCCATTTTGGGCCCATAAGTGATTTTCAGAAATGTAGCGATCAATTTGGATTGAACCCACCCATTTCCTCGCATCATATGAGTGATTTCGACCATTTGTGGAAGAACAAGCACTTGCTTATTTGGAATGCTTGGATTGTCGGCAATCGAAGAACTGAGTGACTTTTGCATACGGTGTCCATTCTGGGCCCATAAGTACCTTTCGGAAATGTAGCGCTCCATTTGGATTGAACCTACCCTTTTCCTCATGATGTATGAGGGATTTCGGCAATTTGTGGAAAAACCAGCACCTGCTTATTTGGAACCCTTGGATTGTGTTCGCAAAATAATTTCTTCTCAATTTTAAAACCCACCGCAAGTGTACGGTTCGCTAACAAGTAGTAAAGTGGACTATGAGT